>NW_027633386.1:12500-46655 GCF_053919585.1 Euprymna scolopes
TTTTGTTATTTTTTTTTTTTTTACACAGTGATCACCACTTATCAAGGCCCGGAAGCCACTCAGGGATAAGGGTTATTGCAAGTACATTACGTTAGTGAGGAGATTTGATGAAGTGTTTAATTAGGGGGGCGGTTCATTAGGAATTTGTTAACATTAGACTTGAAGACATCCAAGTTGTAGTCCGGAGGGAAGCAGGCAGACGGAACAGAGTTCCATAGGCGTGCAGTTCTAAGAAAGAAGCTTTGTTCATGAAATCCGCGTTTTGATTTAGGCACAGATATAGAGTGGAGGAAAATTTTCACAGTGGATTCAGCTAGACGGGTGTTTTTCGTGAAAGATTGGCGAGGGGGGACCAGGGATTGGAGTTCAGACGAGCACCTGCCATGAAAATAACGATAAAACAAGGATAGGCTCGAAACGTCTGTTCTGTGGGAGAGGGGTTGCAGGGTAGAGAAAAGGGCATCCCCCACTAAACCACGAAGTCTATTTTGTACTCTGTCAAGGCATGATAGGCTGTTTTTGGCAGCTCCTGCCCAGATATGGCAACAGTATTCCATCCTTGGACGTACTTGGCTTTTATATAGATAGAGAATTGCATCAGTAGTGAGATATCTTCTGGAGCGGTAGAAGGATCCCACCATCTTTCCAGCGACCTTGGCAACAGACTTGATGTACGTGTTCCATTTCAGATCAGGAGTAAAGGTCAAACCCAGAAGCTTGTCAAAACACGGGGCCTCACCCAGACGAGAGCCATCCATCACAATTGATGCCAGCTGGGGATCAGAGCGTTGATGATGTAAGGATAGGAGTTTGGTTTTGGCTTACAAGGAGATTTCACACAGGTCATCAGAGATCTCTCCTTGAACACATTCCCTGGAAGCTGGGACAAAAAGTCTCCCCAGATTTCCAGTACTCTCCACCTTTTTCGATAAAATGAATTTGCGTCATCGCAACAGCCGCCTACCACCGATTTTTCGCTGACAGCGGCCATTAGGCTCCACTGGAATTTAAGTGCCAATAAGCCTCCCCAAGGTCGCGGTTTTCTTCGCACTCGTCCAGCGAAGGTCTGGTCAGTACTGTCTCCTCTGTCCTTCCATCGTCCTTGGCCCTTCTCGGCTATATGGTATTACTCTTTTTGAAGGGGTGTGATGGAGAAGGGGATAGAGAACTTATAGATTTTAAGCTTTAATGTTCTTAGTTCCATGTGACGCTTCTCTATGTTTTGCCTCTGGAGCAGTTTGTCTGGCCCTCACATGTAACTCATGTGTATTAGTCTCCGTATTCAATGGTTTTCCTTAATATTTCAGATGTTTTCATTAGTATTATTCGCTGTATTTTTCCAGCCATCCCTCTGGTTCCAATTTCTCGCATTCTTTTTTCAAAGCTTTTCGGAGTTGTTCCTCGTAATACTACATTTATAGGCATTATCCTAATTTTCTTCATCATCCATATCCCTTTCAGCTCTTTGGCTAGCTCTGTGTATTTGCTTCGTTTTTGTTTTTCGTCCTGTGATCAGCTTGGACAGCAAAGTCTACGGTTTGACAGGACTTTTCTTTCTTGTTAATTATTAAGACATCCGGTTTTCTTACTTGGATGGGTTTATCTGTGTGTATGTCTGTGTCTCATAGTATTTTATGATTCTCGTTTCCAAGTACTGTTGCCAGCTTATGCTTGTACTTTTGGTCTGTCCGTTCAAGATCCGGTTGTTTGCATATTTCCCAGTGTACTACCCTCTCCACTTGGTCGTGCCTGTCCTTGTATTCCTTTTGGGCCAGTTTACTGCATTCGCTTACAATATGGTTTATCGTTTCGTCTCTTTGTCCACAGAGTCTGTAGCTGCTGTTTTCGTTGTGTTTTGTCGATCTTTGATTTGATGTGGTTGGTTTTTATCGAGTTATCTTGTGTTGCAGTTATTAGGGATTCAGTTTTTCGGTTCACATTCCATTTTCGCGTCAATTTCCAAGTGTTTTCGTTATTCTGATCTTTTGTCATCCTTATGAATGTGCCGTGTCGTTGTTTATTTCCCCATTTTTCTTTTCTCGTCTAATCCTTTGTCTCTGTTTTGTTGATTTTTTTTTCAGTGTCTTTCGCTGCCATAATTATCTTTCCATTGTTCTGCCTTTCTAGTTGTGTGTGTGTGTGTGTTTCATTCATAAAATCTTGTAGTCCTCTCCTGCCGTGTTTCCTTTTCATGTAGGGTCGGTGAACATCGTTATTTGTGTGTAGTGCATTGTGCATGGTCATGAGTTTCCTGGTCTTCTGATTTGAGTTGTCTCAGTTCTTTTTTAGTCCACCGTATAATATAAATGTTACATAGTATATTACTAGTGATGCTGCCTATGTATTTATGCCTTTTATTAGGTTTCTGCTATATAATTTAGTTTCCAGAAGTTTCCTTGTTCTCCTGGGGTATTCCTTTCTAATTCTCTCTTTCATTTCTGTTGCTTTGATGGCGTATTATTATTATTATTATTATTATTATTATTATTATTATTATTATTATTATTATTATTATTATTATTTATTAAATATTTAAATATTTTTATTTAAATATTTATTAAGTATTTTTACGATCACAAAAGTCATCAATGAAGACGTGTTTCTGGGCATCACTCGTCGTGACAAAGGGACACGCTTCCTTAGTTTGTCACTAGTTGTCACGTGACTTGAAGCCGTTGGAATAAAATCTTTCCGACATTCGATGACAGGAAACAACAAATAGCCATAACTTTTGTTACGGTTTTATTTTTGTTGTTCCATGACATCGTTGCGATCGGATTCGTAACGCCAAGTTCTCTCGCTAGACCTTACATCTTGGACCGTAACCCTTTAGCTTCCAGGACGTTAAAAAAAACGATGATCTCGCCAAGCGAATAACTCTCTAACTTCATCAAAACACTCCTGACATGATCTAACGTTAATCTTCATTGTCAGCTGTTCCTTTGTTCTGTCAACTTTGGCCTCTTACTATTAAATAATTGTGTCACTATGTGTTGTGCGAAATCAGATCATGTTATTGTTTATTGTTATCGTCTGGTTAACGTTGTTACGTCATTTTTAGTCAAACGAAAATAGTGGCACCAAACTAATATCTTTCATATCTCTCACACTGTATGTGTTTATTTTTTGTTTTTGTTTTATTTACATGGGGTCACCATTTATCAAGGCCCGAAGGCCACTCAGAGATAAGGGTTATTGCGTGTACAGTAATTAATGAGATAGTATTGTAGTAATAATTAGTATTGGGGGTTTTGATAGAGTGTCTTACTTAAGGGGGCGGTTTGTCAAAAGTTTGTTTATGTTGGACTTGAAGACGTCCAAGTTGTAGTCAGGTGGGAAACAGGCAAGCGGCAGAGAGTTCCACTGGCGTACAGTTCTAAGAAATAAGCTTTGCTCATGGAATCTACGTTTGGATTTAGGCACAGATAAAGAGTAGGGAAAATTATTGACAGTAGCTTCAGCCAGGCGGGTATTCCTCGTGAAAGATTGGCGAGGGAGGACGAGGGATTGGAGCTCAGACGAGCACCTGCCATGAAAATAATGATAAAACAAAGGCTCGCAACGTCTCTTCTGTGGGATAGAGGTTGCAGGGAAGAGAAAAGGGCATCCCCCACTAAACCACGAAGTCTATTTTGTACTCTGTCAAGGCAGGATAGGCTGTTTTTAGCAGCTTCTGCTCAGATGTGGCAGCAGTACTCCATCCTTGGACGTACTTGGCTTTTATACAGAAGAGAATTGCATCAGTAGTGAGATATCTTCTGGAACGGTAGAAGGATCCCACCATTTTCCCAGCGTCCCTGGCAACATATATATATATATATATATATATATATATATATATATATATATATATATATAATTATATGTGTGTGTGTGTGGTTTATTTTTTTATTACCGTTTTATCAGTTTGGCTACATATGTTTCAGATGTTGAACCGTGTTTACGATCTAACAGCCTCGTCAGGCCTTATCGAAGTGGTTGTTATTAGTGGGAAGAAGTGTTTTAAAAAGAGATACGAAAAACAAGGAAGACGGGTATTGACAATATTTTAGTTTTGAAGGTTAAAATACATTAGATAGTATTGTGTGGGGAGGTAGAAGATTCAGGTAGGCGTTGGTGGAGATATATGAATATAGGGATGGGAGGTGAAGAGAGAATGATAAAGAAAAAAGTGAGGGGTAAGGAGAAGAGAGGGGTTCCATTTTTAAGTTTTAAATTTGAACTGGTTTTTGTTTTAAGTAGATGAGCAGTCAAATATTTAATTTGTATCTACTTGAATTCCACAACTAAAATAAAAACTGAAAATATTTATCTAGCTAACATACTCGATTCTCGTTACCGTATAGCCCCAATCTGATACATTATTGAATTTCAGATAATGAATATCCATGCATATAAATAGATTTTTTATCTATAGATTTTACAAAAGTGCAAACTAAAATGTACTAATTGGTTCGTGACCAATCGGAGCCGCTTAAAAAATATTAGGCTTCTCTGTTCTTCTGACATTCTCTTGATCACTATATTCTAAAAGAGTTTTATAGCTCCATTAATCAAGACAATGACTGATGGGCGATAAATTCGTTTTAATCTAATGTTTTTCGTCTTTTTTATCGGACTCAGGCCGTTTGTGAAACGAGTAGTCGCGTGTAACAAAAACATGTAGCATTCATAAATAAATATCTCGCCATATAGATAGATAGATAGATAGATAGATAGATATGTAAAAATTAAAATTAGATAGATCAATACGTAGATATATAACCGATGAAACTAGATATATAGATAATTAGATGGATGAAAATAAAACTAGATAGATAGATAGATAGATAGATAGATAGATAGATAGATAAACCTCGTTAAAACGGCTGTCAAAAATGTACTGTTGCATCAAATTTTCTTTCACGGTTTGATGTGAATCGAATCAAATCTGTTCCGTGTTATATTTCATTTCTTGTGAATGTCAAGTCTCAAGTCATTATGAAAACATTTGATTGATGGATGTGCGAATCGATGCTTTGCAAGGTGAAACATTAAGAAAAATATTTAGACATATTTTGAATTTCTTTCTTTTTTGCTTTAGATTTTTAAAATAATTTTTCTTCCATACATTTTTTGTTTTATATTCTTCTAAACGTTAAAATAAACCATGGAATCGTTTTATGTAAATTCTCTGATGCAATTCTCTATCTATATAAAAGCCAAGTACGGCCAAGGATGGAATACTGTTGCCATATCTGGGCAGGAGCTGCCAAAAACAGCCTATCATGCCTTGACAGAGTACAAAATAGACTTCGTGGTTTAGTGGGGGATGTCCTTTTCTCTACCCTGCAACCCCTCTCCCACAGAAGAGACGTTGCGAGCCTATCCTTGTTTTATCGTTATTTTCATGGCAGGTGCTCGTCTGAACTCCAATCCCTGGTCCCCCCTCGCCAATCTTTCACGAAAAACACCCGTCTAGCTGAATCCACTGTGAAAAATTTCCCCCACTCTATATCTGTGCCTAAATCAAAACGCGGATTTCATGAGCAAAGCTTCTTTCTTAGAACTGCACGCCTGTGGAACTCTGTTCCGTCTGCCTGCTTCCCTCCGGACTACAACTTGGATGTCTTCAAGTCTAATGTTAACAAATTCCTAATGAACCGCCCCCCTAATTAAACACTTCATAAAATCTCCTCACTAACGTGATGTACTTGCAATAACCCTTATCCCTGAGTGGCTTCCGGGCCTTGATAAGTGGTGATCACTGTGTAAAAAAAAAAAAAAAAAAAAAAAATGAAACTGAACGCTTCAATAAAACTTATAAAAGATTCCCAACTTCAAAAATAACTTGCATTAACATCTAAGAAAGATAAATGAGTAGAAATTTTAGATTTTCACAATAATTAATGGAATTTCTTTATAGTAAACACAATATATATAGAGAGAGAGGGAGGGAGATTTGTTATTGTTGTTTTTTAAAACGATAAATACGGTTAATATTGGCTCCGCCTCGAAGCTCATTTTTCTTTTTTATTTACTTAGAAAGCCGCCCTTTAATTTATTTAGACGTATATACCATTTTTATTTATTTATTACTTTTAAAACAGTAATCTACATACACGCGCGTTTCGAGGTAATTACCTCTCGTCAGCGTAGCTCACCTGTTTCTCGGGATCGAACGTTTATCACAGCCCGGTTCCTTAACCGTTAGGCCACGAACCCTAGATGCCTTTACTGTTTATTTTTATCGCTTATAAATTTACATTTGTTATATATATATATATATATATATATATATATAGAGAGAGAGAGAGAGAGAGAGAGAGAGAGAGAGAGAGAGAGAAAGAGGAAGAGATAGATAGATAGATAGATAGTTAGATAGATAGATATGTGTGTGTGTGTGTGTGTGTGTGTGTGTGTGTGTGTGTGTGTGTGTGTGTGTGTGTGTGTGTGTGTGTGTGTGTGTGTGTGTGTGAATGAACAAAAATGGCTGCTGGAACAATTACACGATGTTAAGTCTTCTATTTTTTTCTTCTTGCAGGATTATATTGTCATGCATTTTTCTATCAAACAAAAACGTTTTTTTCTGAAGAGTATATGCCCGAAAAGTGGCGGTATTGACACGATAGTAACTGTTTGTTTCTGCATAATGAAACAAATCTGTAAAAATATAACATAATGGATGAGCTGTTCCGTAAAAAATAAATAGTTGGATCTTGAAATGTAACTATATTGCTTTTTTATATATGTGCTCTGTTGTAATATTCAACATATATTGAGCTTCTAAGCAAAAAGCATCAGTACACACATAGACTGAAATATAATTGATACATATTTTACCAAAACTACACACACGTATATATATATATATATATATATATATCGATAGATAGATAGATCTACCTATCTATCTATCTATCTAATTATATATCCATCCAGCCATCCATTGTATACATTTTACCAAAACTACACACGCATATATACCACGTGTAGGCATTTAGACGATCCATGTAAATTATGCCTTCCTGAAAAATTTGCTATCCTGTACTTTAAAGAACCCCAAAATCTATTAAACTGTAGAAGAGAAATAGCAAATAACGGTATTCACAAAATAAAACTTACTCCAGGATAGCGATACAAAATAGCTTTAAAACTAACAAAAACAATAGAAAATAAACAAATAAATAAATTAAATAAACATGAATATACATAAACGATCACACATATATGTATATATATATGTATATATATGTGCATATATGTATGTACACATATGTATATTTATATATATATATAAAAAAGGAGGAAAAGGTCTGCCTTAAACCACTAACCTAGTTCTAAAACAAATCCTTTGTTCGATAAAATGCATGCCCATTGGCTGATAGGAAGGGGTGCGGTGGATACTAGAAAGCTGATTGGTTAACTAAAATCCTCAACAGAAGATGACCATATAAAAACGAGAAACAACCACAGAATTCGCGCATAAGCCTGATGAATCCTAGAGTGGATGAAACGCTGAATATTCAGTTTAGCTTAATCGCCATATATGTTTTATAAATTACTATATATATATATATATATATATATATATATATATATATATATATATATATATATATATGAGCAATTTAATTGAATTCAATTAACTTTCTTGAAGTTATACATTTGGATTTTACCGTCACTAGATTATTTATCTTCCACCAGACTATCCATTCATGTGTAATCACCTTTTTCTTCACCATATTCCCTCTGCTTCACTTTTTTTGTTTTCAAGTAAGATCTTTGACTTACTTGTTATTTCATCAAATACTTTTGCATGCAAAATCCAATCCCGCATTTTGCTAATTCCTACCCTCTGATGAGAAGGAAAGTATTTCTTCGAAACTCTGCGGATTAAGGACTATCCACTTATCTAGTGTTTCCTTTTCAGATTAAATATGTTTTTAACTCATTTCAAAGTGTTTTTTAACATGTTTTATTAACTGTTTGCTCGTATTATAAGCTCTATTTCCTATTTTGTATTATCGAGCTTTTATATCTGGCTGAGATAATTTTATAAATATTAATTCTTTAATATTTATAATATATTTTAATTTTACCATCTTGGATCATTTTGGTAAATTTAATTGTAATTTTTACATGCTGAATTTTTACGTGCTGAAAGAAATAAATGGTAAACAACATTTTTGGAGAGGGAACAACCATATATGGCAACACTTCAAAGACCATTGGCGACTAGTGTTCGAACGATTAATCGGAATCGAAAATAGAGAAAATACGGAATCGGAAAATTAGGAACTTTTGGGGAAATCGGAATCGGTATCAGATTCGGAGAATTTTATACCTATTTTTTGTTGCCAGAAACGATTCCTTTAAAAAAAATGTTTATTTTCTTTTAAACAAAATCTTCCACTCCTGGTACTAAGAATAAATAATCAATATTTATTGATTTTAAGCTACCAGTAAAACTGATATATATATATAT
This sequence comes from Euprymna scolopes, assembly GCF_053919585.1. Taxonomy (NCBI): domain Eukaryota; kingdom Metazoa; phylum Mollusca; class Cephalopoda; order Sepiida; family Sepiolidae; genus Euprymna; species Euprymna scolopes. The sequence continues at coordinate 20,968 of NW_027633386.1, forward strand.
ATATATATATATATATATATATATATATATATATATATATATATATATATATATATATATATATATATATATATATATATATATACCCGCCAACGTGTGTGTTACATGATAAGGGCTGTCCCCTTTTCATGTAAGTATAAAAATAGAGAGATTTAGTTAAAAAGAAAATGAAATAGAATAGACGAAATTCGAATCTCGTAAATTAGGTTTAGAAATAGATTACGAGAGAGAATTAGAAAATGGAATGTCAAACAAACCATTGTTTAGCTTAGAGATAAAATAGTTTCAAGAAAAGAATGTGCGTTGTCAATTCTGTTATGAAAATTCAATTGAAAAGATGCAACAACAAGATAATATAATAAACATGTTTTTAACATATTGGAAAAAATAGGTTACTGGGAATATAGGTTAAAATTCCTTTTGTAAACAAAGGAAAAAGTTTTGGACACGCATGTCCAGAACACGTGAAAGAATACACATGTTTTAACATGTGTATGACGTCATGGAAAATGGGAAGTTCTCGATATAGTTAGAAAACTTTAGAGTTAAGCAAGGAAGAAACTGGGGGAGAGTCAGAGAGAGTCTGATGACGACAGACGACAGTCCAGACATGGACATTCGAACGTCTAGAAGCGAGACGGTCACTTTTGAAACTTAGAATGTGAAGCTTTGAATTCTTGACTCAGAAAACCACGGCCGGTCGTGAGAAGAAATAAACCCAATCATGTGTTTTTTTATAAACGTCGTCTTTGTGTTGTAATTCTACCAAAAGGTAAAGTGAGAATTGTTATTATATGTCTTGTATATCATGTGTTTTAGAATGTCTTTACATACACATCTCGACATCTCATATCTATACTAAGACTGTCTGAACACTGTTTCCTCACTCTAAGAGCTTCTTCTACACTTCTAAGTATGAACGTTTTAATATATATAAATATGAATCTCTCTCTCAACAAAATCTCTCTTACAATCATCTTACAGATGCTAAACTACTGACTGACAAACAATATGGATTTAGACAAGCCCGTTCCACAGCAGACATCCTAACTGTGATCTCTGAACGTATATACCATTCACTGGACAACGCGGGGGAGGGCAGAGCGGTAGCTCTAGATATATCTAAGGCTTTTGACAGGGTATGGCATGAGGGTCTCCTCAGTAAAATCAGATCATACGGTATCACTGGTAGAATACTTAACATAATTAAATCCTTCTTAGATAAGAGAAAAATCCAGGTTGTCCTCGACGGTCGTACATCTAAACAATATGATATAAATGCGGGGGTACCCCAGGGTTCTATCCTTGGACCTCTATTGTTCCTGATATTCATAAATGACCTCCCCGACAAAATTGCCTCTGAGATGGGTATATATGCTGATGACACTACACTCTATGGCAGGCACGACAGGAAGACGAATGAACACATTTCTAAAGAAATGGCAGAAACACTAGAGGAAGACCTCCAATCTGTAGTGTAATGGGGACAAAAGTGGTTCGTCGCGTTCAATGCTGCCAAGACTAAACTAGTTTCATTCAATAATTACAAGAAACCCTCTCTACCACCCATAGCAATGGCCAACGACTCTTTATCTGAGAGTCCATCTTTCAAACTCCTTGGCCTAACGTTCACAGGAAACATGAGTTGGAACAATTACATTGAAGGCATTGCCAGGGCCGCTGCAAGAAAGGTGGGCTCTCTTTACCGTGCTAGAAATCTACTAACACCCGAAAGTATCCTGTACCTCTATAAGGCCACCATTCGCCCATGTATGGAGTATTGCTGCCACATCTGGGCTGGTGCATCTGCTACTAGTCTCTCGCTCCTTGACAAGGTTCAAAAGAGAGTCGCAAACCTGATAGGCCCTGAACTGGCATCTAAGCTTCAGCCTCTGTCCCATCGACGAAATGTTGCATCCCTCTGCCTTTTCTACAAGTATTTTAGTGGTGAATGCTCTGACGAACTGCAATCACTTGTGCCCCCACGACGTGTGCACCCTCGACAAACCCGACAGGCTACTAAATCCCACCCCCACACTGTAGAGATCCCTAGATGTAAAAGATCTTTTTACTCCAATAGTTTCTTCCCCAGAACCGCTAGACTCTGGAATTCCATCCCAGGTCCCTGCTTCCCCAACAGTACTGACGTGCAGAAGTTCAAGTGTAACGTGAACCGACACCTTGCTGCCCAAATCCCTACATAGTACCCCAGTAGTTGTTGCCCCTGATAGTAGCCCCCTACACCAAAGTAGCAATTTGCCTTGTTTGGGGTGAAAATGTAATTAAAAAAAAAACAATAACATCCCTCTTAATAAAAGACTCTCTAAGACTCTAAGACTCTAAGACTCAACAACAGCATCACTCTTATAAGACTCCTATATAACAGTGCTGAAAGAAATAAATGGTAAACAACATTTTTGGAGACAGAACAACCATATATGGCAACACTTCAAAGAGCATTGGCGACTAGTGTTCGAACGATTAATCGGAATCGAAAATAGAGAAAATACGGAATCGGAAAATTAGGAACTTTTGGAGAAATCAGAATCGGTATCAGATTCGGAAAATTTTATACCTATTTTTTGTTGCCAGAAACGATTCCTTTAAAAAAAATGTTTATTTTCTTTTAAACAAAATCTTCCACTCCTGGTACTAAGAATAAATATCAATATTTATTGATTTTAAGCTACCAGTAAAACTGATATATATATATACATATATATATATATATATATATATATATATACCCGCCAACGTGTGTATTTTTATGATTAAGAAAATATATGCATATTTAATTTATGACAATGATAAATGAAAATTTTATAGTTAAATAATTAGGGTTTCTAAAGAATCGGAATCGGAATCGGTAATTGTATCGGAATCGGGAATTTAGTATAGAATCGGTAATTATATTGGAATCGGGAAAATTACAGTAATCGTCCTATCAGTATTGGTGACCAATATTTGATACTTCTCTTCCGATTTTAAGGTACAGTGAAGAAAATGGTGGCTGGTTACTTTTAATCTATATATCTATAAAAGTGAGAATATGTGTGAGGACAATTCTCGGCCGATATATTCAATGAATTTTTTATCTACAGACTTGAAAATTGGTAAATAGGGTATTCAGGCATACAGAAAACGTTTTTATCGTTTTTATCCGGAAAAAGAGCTGCTAACTGGCCAACATTGAAAAATTGTTATGTGGGGGTTCATCGGATTTTTATCTGTTTGTCAAATTTTTCACGAATGCGTATGCGTGAATAGTTCACGTGACAGATTCCTTATGTTAGGAATAAGTAGATTTGAAAATACGTTTTTAGGATGGTGTCAAGTTGGCCTAATGGTTATCGTACTTGACTCATTGTCTTTAGGTTTTGGTTTCGATCTCAGCTCGAGTATTTTTTTCTTTTACTTACAAGAAGTGAACTGTTTAGAAAAAAAAAATCTAATACTCGCATGCACGTGTCAGTTTCTGTATAAATTAAAATATAATAGTTATGCTTATTTTACGACCGGGCAACGCCGTGCAATTTGCTTGTGTGTCCAAAAAATGATTCTTTCTTTTCACTGCTTGAATTTTAGCATTAAAGAGGTGGAATAGTATAGGTAGACTGATTAGTGATTTAAAAGTTTTAGCGAATAGTAGGATGAGACTGCTGGGGTCATTTGACCCTCAGTTGACCACAATTGAAATGAATGGCCCCCATCTCGAAGAAACCCCTTGTTTTGACAAGCTTCGTGGCTTTTCATCGAGGCCTTAAATGGAAGACTTACATCAAAGCTGTTGCAAGATCGTTGGGAAGATGTTTGGATCATTTTATCGCTCCAAAAGGCATTTCAGTCTTGATGCAATCCTTTACTTGTATAATACATCAACTACGTCATAAGGTAGAGAGTAAAGGTTGCTATCTCCGTGAAAGTGCTGCTCAGAGCACATTTTCTTGCTTTAAAGGATTAAAAAAAACTTCGAAATCTAGTGAGCGATGAATTTTTCTTCTCCCTACTATTTCCTCCTCACAAAACAAAAGACGTTGCTAATCTTTGTCTATTCTATCATTATTCAGGTGCTCGACTGAGATTCAAGTTATGATCCGTGTAAAATATTCACCAGTAAAACTCGTCGAGCTACAACTACTGCCATTAGTTTTTTTTTAAATAGTCAAACACATTGCTTTTTTAAAAAAAAAGTCAAATTCGCCTTAAAAACTCTGGACAAAAATATAAGTGTGATCTCCCTTTAATGTAGCTTAGTTTTCGAATATCACTATAATAATAACATATGATCATTGTGACAAAGGAATTCCTAGTAATTTCGATCTGCAGCGGTTCTGTGCAAGTGAAAGAAAGAGGAAACATTCGAAAGAAACAGGGCAACAAAGAAAACAAAACATTATCATGAAAGAGGTGGTGGACCGGAGGAGTAACTTAAAGATTGGTTCTTACAGTGTGATTTTATTATTTGTGTTGAACTATGTGGCACAATATTACGGTTTACGTATTTATTCGTACCTGTTAATTTAAAATTCAATAGCCATTGTCTTATTAAAAATGTTTGTAAATATATATTTGATGTGTTTTATGTTTTTCAGTCCAAAAAAAGAAACAATTCTTTGTGTTATCCAAAAAATATCAGTTTTATCCAAACAGACTTGTTGGTTTAATATTTTTCTCATTCTGTGGAATTTCCACGGGTCATGTTTATGAATAAGTAATTGATTGCCATGGTATAAAGATGTTGCAGAGTTGTGTGTTGTCTGTTTGTTTCGTGTCAAGACAGGACGAAGCCATTTTGCTGAATTGGCTGTATCTGACTTGAATAGAAAAGTTTTCGGACGATTAATCGGAATCGGGAATCGTAAAAATCGGAACATTTGGGAGTATCGGAATCGGAAATATTGGTGCTTATTTTCCGATGCACAATCGATTCTTTTAATTGTAATTTTTATTTGATTTTGTTTCAAGTAAAATCTTCCATTCCTAGTAATATTGATAAATTAGTAAATATTCATTGATTATGAAATACAAGTTAAAGCTAAAATCGATAGATCATCCTCCACAATTATATTTGGACGTTTAGGAAAATATCTGCACATTTAACATGTGTTTTTACGAAAATTAGGGAAAATAACAATCTTATAGTTAAATAATAAGAGATTTATAAAGAACGGAATCGGTAATTGTATCGGAATCGTCCCATCACTAGTTACTAGTAGTTCGAAGGAAAACGTCAACCTCTTCCCTACATTAATATAAAACTGAACTAATCCTTACCCTAATCCTAACCCTAATCCTAACCCTAATCCTGAGGAGATGGAGTCCTGTTATTATATTTGCGCTGGTGAATCTGTGTCCCATTTGAAGAATCTTGACAAATTGCAGAAACGTATCTGTAATCTGATTGGCTCCACACTTTCTTCTGTAACCTCTCTTTTACAGATGTGATGTTGCTAGTCTCAGTCTTTTCTACAAATATTAATATGTTATGTGTTCTTCAGAATTATCTGATCTATTCCCTGCTTCCTTTGTCCCAGCTCGTTTGATTCCTTCGTGCAAAGCTCTCGAATCAATTCGTTGTTTTAATGCCTCATTCGTCATTTTCAAGTAACTTCTTTCCAAGGAATACAAGATTGTGGAACTCTTTTCCTGCTCACTGTTTTTCTTCTACGTACGGCCTTGATCTTTTCAAAACTCAGGTTTGTTTGTTTACCTAAAACTAATAAAAAAAACTTTCATGAACAAAGTTTCTTTCCTTTTCTATGGAAGACAAACATCGGAGCTGCTTCCCAGCTGACTACAACATGATCGCTTTCCTGTCCAATGTAAATCAATTCTTGTTGGGCCAACTTTTTAAATAATAACTAGAATACCCGTGACCCGTTGGGTCAGTATGTTATATTAGCTATTGAATTCATGTATGAGTGTGGCACTTGTGACGTAAAGAAAATAGTTTTTGTGACATAACAAAAACATTTCTCTGAAAGTATATTAAAATGAAAAAAGAATATAGATAGATTTCTATGAGTCGTTCTGTTTATTATAATTGATTATTTTAAAGAGACGATACCTCACAGGATAAAAGAGAAGCAGTCCTCAGCCCGAGAGAAAACAAAACCACTTTCTGATGTAGTTTGGATAACGTAATTTCGACAGGTATGAACCCTAACCCTGACTATAAAAAGCTGATTTTTTTATAAAATGAAACAATAATTCTCAAAGTTTTGCAAACAAAAATTGTTTGTAATAATGAAAGGAAACCATTTAAAAATAATGAAATAATAATGAAAAAACAAGATTAAAAATTAAAATTACGAACGAAACGAAACGAAAGGAAAAATCGATCCGTTCCGTTGTTTATATTCAACTCAGCGTGAGATAATTTCAATTCCAAATCTGTTACAAAAGTCAGCATCCGCCCAGCTTTTCATAACTTGTGTCACGACATTAGCGGAAAATAGACAAAAAAAATAATTAACAGAAACAATAAAACACATTATGCGTGAATCCTTAAAATAATACACACACATACACACACACATACATATATATATATATTAAGTACAAATTTATACATATATAAATGTGTGTATGTATTTTGTGTATGTATATATGTACACTTGTACATGTATACGTTTGTGTGTGTGAATAAATACATTTATATGTATATATATTATATAAAAATTATATTTGTTTGCATATATATGTGTGTATATTATATATATCGTTTTATGCATATATATATATAATATATATGTATATGTTACATATGTATGTATATATAATATATATGTATGTATATGTAGATATGTATGCACACACACAGATATATATATTTATATATATATATATATATATAGAGAGAGAGAGAGAGAGAGAGATTGATAGAAAGAAAGATAGATAGATAGATAGATAGAAAGATAGATAGATAGATAGATAGATAGATAGATAGATAGATAGATATAGAAATATATATTAGTGACTTGGCAATGCCACATAGGAGACAACCAAGCAAAAAAAGAAAACAAGCAAAATTCATTCCAAACCAGTAAAACTTGAGCTGGCTTTCCAGGACACTATATATACAAATGTAGACAAATTTAGGCATATTTTATTGGTTTAAAAATATAGGTTTCTTTTTTCCTATTGTCATAAATTTTTAAACATAGAAAAGTATTATAATTTTCAAAAAGCCAGCAAATTTGCATGCAATTTTGTCCCATAGAAACAAAGATATAAGCATTGCAATATTCAATTTGGCTACGAGTATAGATATATCCATATATATATATATATATATATATATATATATATATATATATATATATATATATATATATATATATATATATACCCAAGCCTCTGGCCTTTATGTAGAGGAGACTAAAACTTGCTGCTCTGTTTCAAATGATCTTATGATCTTAAATAACAGCAAAGGGGAGACTTGATTCCAAATATATCTCATATGTTATATCTCTCTTCTTTGGTGTTTATGCACAAAGTAAATTTCAAAGTATATAAGGATCATTTGATACTCAAGATATTTATAATTATCCTGTTGTCAAAAGAGGAGAGATATAACACGTGAGAAATATTAGGAATGAAGTCTTCCCTCGCTGTTATTTCAGATCATTTGAAACTATAGCAGCGAGTTTTAGTCCCCCTCTTCATCAAGGCCAGAGGTTTGGAGGATATATATATATACGTGTGTGTGTGTGTGTGTGTGTGTGTGTGTGTGTGTGTGTGTGTGTGTGTGTGTGTGTGTGTGTGTGTGGAGGCGCGGTGTAGTCCCAATAAAATAGTAGAAAACCATAATCACGGTTTCTAATTCTCTCAATTGCTACTGCATAAAGACCAGAATCTTTCTGATCTTTTTGTTATTCTCCGACTACTAGTTGCCATTATCGCATAAAATATAGCTGGAATTCGATACAATTGAGTAACTAAGTTAACTTTAATGCATCGAAAACCAACTCTACTTTTTCACAGCCAACACTAATATCCCAAATCGACCCCGGCCCTGTCGGTGGGGCATTAGAATACGCCGATTGCCCCCCTGCAGAGGGTAAAAATCCCTCAATGGGGGTCCTGGATGTGACCTTAAACTATATCCAGTGGTGAGGCCCCAGCTTGTGGGTTTTAGGGAGTGTGGAGCCACCTTATAATCGCTATTGCTCCCAGGTCCACTCTGCCCCGGAGTGGCAGTACCTGTTTGGGTCTTAACTATGGGTTGAATAGAAACCGACGTGGAAAAAAAAATATATTCTATTAAAAAAAATTTTCTTCAAAATCTTTGGATTCGGCATTAAATAACCCGAAAAGGGTTGATATGCCGTAAAACAAAAACAACTAACCAACCCAAAGCGATCCCAATTGAAATGAACGGCTATCGTCTTGAAGAAATATCCTGCTACGAAAAATGCTTTCACCTAAAACCTGAAATAGAATACCTACATGAGATCTATAGCCAAAATTGTTTGAAGATTTGTGGAAACGTTTACAGCTCTAGAAACTATTTCACTCCTGACGCAATGCATCACTTGTGCAAAAGTAAAATACGTCCTCAGAATAAATTAAAATAAAAATCCATCGTATTTTAATTACTTCTTTACGGTAAGAAAGGAATAATTGCTGTTTTAAAATGTTCAAAACAAGCAGGACCGTGGAAATGCCACGGAATGGGTAATATATCTTTTGATACATCTTTTATTACCGATACTCTCTTATCTCGACACCTCTTAAAATGTGACTCATTGCCACATATCAACATAACCTGTCAGCGTTTCTCCTTCATCCGACCGCATGCCGTCCTCGTCCTCAACTTTACACGTCATTTTCTTCCTCAACTTTACACGTCCATTTTCTTCGATCCGCAATTTGTTTCTCTCGTCCACGTGGTGCATTTTTTTCTCCTCTTTCCTTTTCTTCTCGCGTACACATTCAAATTTGCATATGCGCTTTTTTCGGCTATTACTGCTGCTAATCTCTTTGCAAGCCAGCCATTCTCCGCTGCTGGTGATATTTCCACACGCACGCATGTGCACTATGTTAGAGCGCAGTTTCAGAATATGAGATAGATTTCGCCCCACACAGATGCAATAGTTCTAAGAATGCAGTAGTTAATATACAATATAAAGGGTAGTTTTCTACGTGTATGGGCGTATGTTTGCATCTCCGTCTAAAACTCAAAAACGACAAAATAAATACCCACAAAGTTTTCTTCGCCGTTATTAAATAATATCATAAATTTAGAGAAAAATATAAATATTTGACTTTAAACTGGCACAGATAACGTCCTGGGGAGAAGCAGTTGATTTTTCACACGGATTATGTACTAACTAAAAGGAAATAAAGTTAATAATTTTTTAGATAAGGGCTGATTGTTTATATTACTTGTATTGCTCGGACTATTGTTCTCATCTTGATTGTTATTTGTGTAACTCAAGATAAGAACAATAGTCCGATCAATGGAAGTACCTCTAAAGATGAGGCTAGAAAAACACCATAAAGCCGTGACACGGGGGAATGGTCGAAAAGTCGGGACTAGTTGATCACATATGAAATAAAAAGGAACATACTCATCTTTGTGGAACGAGGTTAAAATATTTGTCATGGATTCAAGGTAGAGCGTTAGGTGACTCAAGGTGGAAGCACATATGTTAAAAAAAGAAAAATACTAAGTGGACCAAGCCTAGAGATTCGTAGCATATATATATATATATATATATATATATATATATATATATATATATAGAGAGAGAGAGAGAGAGAGAGAGAGAGAGAGAGAGTCCTTGGTAATGAAGCCAGACATTAGTTCTGTTGCCGGGGTTCGAATCTCTCGACTGGCGTTAATCGTGACATCCTGCACTGATGATTCCCGAAAGGATGAAACATTAGTGTCTGTAGGTATTTAATAATTATTATAGTAAAATATATATATATATATATATATATATATATATATATATATATATATATATATATATATATATATATATATTCTTATTTATATTTATGTCTCGGAAGTAGAGTGAAAAGCACATCTTATTTTTCTTTTATTAATATTATTGGAATCTTTTCTTTTTTTCTTTGTACACTTTTTTGTGAATTATTCCATGGATTTCTGCCTTTGGATTATTATGGACCATCTTCTTCCAATTACGGGATTTCCCTGGATTTTACTTGTACAAATGGAAATTCTTTTAACTTTCTTGAAGTTTTACATTTGGATTTTACCGTCACTGGATTTTTTTATCTTCCACCAGAATATCCATTCATGTGTAATCACCTTTTTCTTCACCATATTCCCTCTGCTTCACTTTTTTTGTTTTCAAGTAAGATCTTTGACTTACTTGTTGTTTCATCAAATACTTCTGCATGCAAAATCCAATCCCGCATTTTGCTAATTCCTACCCTCTTATGAGAAGGAAAGTATTTCTTCGAAACTCCGCGAATTTAGGACTATACATTTATCTAGTGTTTCCTTTTCAGATTAAATATGTTTTTAACTCATTTCAAAGTGTTTTTTAACATATTTTATTAACTGTTTGCTCGTATATATATATATATATATATATGTGTGTGTGTGTGTGTGTGTGTGTGTGTGTGTGTGTGTGTGTGTAATTATTATAGTAATAATATATATATATATATATATATATATAGAGAGAGAGAGAGAGAGAGGGGGGGCTCATATTATTTTATTTCTCTTAATAATCGAGCACTATATATATTGCCGATTGTTTATAATGGATTATTCTTATCTTCTGCTTGTTTTTGTTTATTTTTATCTTTAACTGTTAAGAAAGAAAGAAAATCAGGATAAAACGTGATAAAAAAAATTGTAGAGAGTAGACTCCAAACAACATCCAGTGAGAGAGGGTGAGAGTATTAGGCAGAGATTAGTAGCTTAATAAATAAATTTCAAATTAGGTTTAATTAGAGCGATTAACAAAGAATTCACGTATTACTCAATTCCAGCATGAAGGTATATATTAATATGCATTTTGTGGGATTAAAAAAAAAACACTAGATAAACAAGCGTTGATTAACATACACCTTTGGTATTCTAATAGATACTAGCATGACCCGTGGAAATTTTTTTTATTACATTTTCACCCCAAAGAAGGCACATTGCCACTTTGATGTAGGGGGCTACTATTAAGGAGCACAGACTACAGGAGTACTATGTGGGGAGTTGGGCAGCAAGATGTCGGTTCACGTTACACTTGAACTTCTGCATGTCAGCACAGTTGGGGAAGCAGGAACCTGGCAGGGAGTTCCAAAGTCTAGCGGTTCTTGGGAAGAAACTACTGGAGTAGAAGGCTCTCTTACATCTAGGGATCTCTTCTGTGAAGGGGTGTGATTTAGCTGCTTGTCGGGTTTGTCGAGGTATTTACGTCGAGGGGGCACAAGTGCTTGCAGTTCGTCGGAACATACACCGTTAAAGTACTTGTAGAACAGGCAGATGGATGCTACTTTTCATCGATGGGACAGAGGCTGAAGCTTAGATGATAGTTCAGGACCTATCAGATTGGCGACTCTCTTTTGAACCTTGTCAAGGAGCGAGAGACTAGTAGCAGATGCACCGACCCAAATATGACAACAATACTCCATACATGGGCGAATGGTGACCTTATAGAGGTACAGGATACTTTCAAGGGTCAGTGGCTTTCTAGCACGGTAGAGAGAACCTACCTTTTTCGCAGCGGTTCTGGCAATGCTCTCAATGTAATTGTTCCAACTCATGTTTCCTGTGAACCTTAGGCCGAGGGGTTTAAAAGATGTGCTTTCAGATAAAGAGTCTTTGTCCATTGCTATTGGTGGTATAGAAGGTTTCTTGTAGTTATTGAAGGAAACAAGTTTAGTCTTGGCAGCATTGGATGTGACCATCCATTTTTGTGCCCATTCTACTACAGATTGGACGTCATTCTTTAGTGTTTCTGCCATTTCTTTAGATATGTGTTCATTTGTTTTCCTGTCGTGTTTGTTATAGAGCGTGGTGTCATCAGCACATATACCCATCTCACAGACAATTTTGTCGGGGAGGTAATTTATGAATATTAGGAATAAAAGAGGTCCAAGGATAGACCCCTAAGGCACTCCCGCATTTATATCATATTGTTTAGATGTACGACCGTCGAGACAACCTGGATTTTTCTCTTATCTAAAAAGGATTTAATTATGTTAAGTATTCTTCCAGTGATACCGTATGATCTAATTTTCCTTAGAAGACCTTCATGCCATACCCTGTCAAAATCCTTAGATATATCTAGAGCTACCGCTCTACGCTCCCCTGCTTCGTCACGTGAATGGTATATACGCTCAGAGATTACAGTTAGAATGTCTGCTGTGGAACGGGCTTACCTAAATCCATATTGTTGGTTGGTAAGAAGTTTAGCATCTGTAAGGTGATGGACTAGAGCTTGGTTAATTATGGACTCAAATATTTTGGCAAAAAGTGGGAGGAGGCTAATGGGGCGGTAATTTGCTGGGTCAGTAGTTTCGGCAGAATTCTTGAAACCTGATACCACAGAAGCAGTTTTCCAGCAGGCAGGAAAGCAAAATTCCACGGAACGAGAAATATATTTAAGCAAAAAGTGTTTTCATAAAGCTGATGTTTTTTCGAGATAACGCAAATAATAGTTTTATAAAAATATTCTTTTTCGAATATCATATATTGTTATTATAATATCTGAAAATAAAGATACATCGAAGGAAGATCACTCTCATATTCAGGGCTGCCAGATTGGCTTATTTAAAGACAAATTTCGCATATTTACCCTTCATTTGTAAGCAGTTTGACCTTCAACAATTATATATTTTTTACAGCGTAACGTTCAGACTAAGCAAAATAGAAGATTATTCTAAATAAAACCGTCCTATAAATAGTTTCCTTGCATATAAACCTATGCATATGTTATGTGGCGATGGTCCGTATCGATTTTGATTTTCCAAGTCTTCGCTTGACATAGATTAATGATTTGACCAATGCAAATTTGCGTTGGGAATATTTTCGTCGACACCCTGTGCGTTCTGTCGGTTGTATTGTTAATTTTTCAATGTCAAAATCCACGCATCCATTTTTATTGGCATCTGTGTGTATTTGGGTGATACGAATAGAGCAGGTAAATATAACATTTTGGTCACTTTTCCTTTGTCTGCGTGTAAATAGAGTGATTAATCGCTATGATTTAAAAGAAGAACACGCTGTAAATGGCATGTGTACGAAAGAGATTTAAATAAATATGTTGACTATAAAAGTGAACGTGTCTGTGTGTCTGTCTGTGTGTCTGTCTGTGTGTCTGTGTACATTTCCCTACACAATAGAGACTCGAAATTTGGCATAAGGGGGATTGAGATTTGGGAAAATATTTTTAATCTCTTTTCGGACAGAAATTTTGCTGTTAAGGGGTCAAAGTTAAAGGATTTGACCTTTGATAACTCTACCACACTCTTCGGCCAATTTTGGGTTTAAACACTTGAAATTTTAGATATAGATTACTTGGACAGGGATTTAGCTTTATAATTCTATTTGAGCCTAAAACAATACATGTTAAGGGGTTATAATAGGGGTCAAAGTTTAAAAAAATTACCGCTTTTTTTTTTTTTTTTTTGCTCAACATACACCTCCAAACACCCGGGCAACGCCGGGCTGAAATGCTAGTCTACATATCTATAAAAGTAAACATGTCTGTCTGTATGTCTGTCTGTCTGTCTGTGTACATTTCCCTACGCAATAACTCTGTTAATTTTCAGTCTACAGACTCGAAATTTGATATACAGGTTACTGAGATTTGGGAAAATATTTGTAATCCGTTTTTGCCCAGTAATTTGAGTGATTTGACCTTTGAGAACTCTCCCAAACTCCTCCGCTAATTTTGGGTATAAACAATTGAAATTTTAGATATAGATTCCTTCGACCTGGATCTAACTTAATTACTTGATTTGAGCCCAAAACAATAAATGTTAAGGGATCATAATAGGGGTCAAAGTTTTAAAAAATTGACCTTTGCGGTCTCTATCAAATTACTCAGACAAGTTCTGGTCTAAACATTTGAAATTTTACATAAAGGGTATTCAGAGATAGGGCAAGCTTTTTAATCGGTTTGGGTCGAAAATTTTTAGTTACCAATATATAAATTATGTATGTATGTCTGTTTGCATGTCTACCTAAAACTTTCGACAGAGACGACGGATTTTTACGAGATCAGTATCGTTTTTAAGTTCAACCTTTCAGACGACGAATATCGGAAAATTGGCTAATAACATTAATATCTTCACCTTCAACTGGGCACTTTTCTACAGGGGGATCTCGCTTTTTTCGCCGATATTTTCGAAAGTCGCTCTCTCCTTTCGATTGTCTAGCCTTAATTTAAACCTATGTCACTTCCGGTTTGGCGGTGGTCGTAACAGCAAAGACGTCAGTTTTTCCCCGTTCTTTTTCTCCTTTGCAGTACGGGTTCGAGACTGCCTTCCTAGTACCACTTTTTTTTTTTTTGCTCAACAAACACCCCCAAACACCCGGGCAACGCCGGGCTGAAATACCAGTAATAAATCATTTGATTGGACAAGAAACGATGTGTTGCCTTAAATCGCACTGCACCAATTAAACGTATGTTACGTATTGGGGGTGTGGATGTTTATATATCTGTGTATATTCTGGTGCTAAATATAACGTACTTGTATATATACTTGTTTCCTAGTATGTTGAATGTGTACACGTAGCACTTCTAATGTCTTTTGTTTCTTCTCCTAAAACGGACCATATGTCTATATGTATGTTGTATAACGGGGCGTTGTCTTTGTTCTAAATGTCTATTTTACGGCTTCATATAGTGGTGTTGATGGCTGTGTGTCGACATAATTACATATAACACATATACATAACAACATACTTGTTTCTTCTGTTTGTTTCTTCTGGGAGGTTTGCCAATGTCTTGTGGGGCCGGACCTGCTTTAGTAGAGACACTTCACAAGATATATAAAGACGATGTGTTTTCATATATTTTATTCACTCCCAGGTCATCGTCATAGCAGAGGATAAATCAACGATCTCTGACTTGGGGTGGTTCTTCTACGTCTCCATTCCAAAACTTCTCTTCCCACATGGGAAGACCCATTTCTAGCCCATCTTTTTTTTTTAATTCCATTTTCACCCAAAAAAAGGCACAGCGCCACTTTAATGTAGGGGGGGGGCTATTATTGGGGAAATAAGTTGCAGGGATATTATGTAAGGAGTTGAGTAGCGAGATGTCTGTTCACATTACACTTGAACTTCTGCATGTCAGTACAGTTGGGAAACAGAATCCCGGAAGGGGTTTCCAAAAGTCTAGCAATTCTGAGGAAGAAACTATTAGAGTAGAAGGCTTTCTTACATCTAGGGATCTTTATTGTGTAGGGGTGGGATTTTTCTGCTTGACGGGTTCGTCGGGGGTATTTACGTCTGAGGGGTACAAAGGCTTGTAGTTCGTCGGAGAATTCACCATTAAAATACTTGTAAAACAGGCAGAGGTATGCAGCAATACGTCGATGGGAGAGAGGTTGAAGCTTTGATGACAACCCTATCCAGCAGCGAAAGACTAGTAGCAGATGCACCAGCCCAGATGTGACAACACAATGCTCCATACATGGGCGAATGGTTGTCTTGTAGAGATACAGAATACTTTTAGGCGTAAGTACTATCTAGTACGGTTGAGAGAGCCCATCTTCTTCGCAGCAGCATTGGCAATGCTCTCAATGTATCTGTTCAAACCCATGTTCCCTCTCGAATCCGACTTACAACGATACTTGCACAAACTGGAACACGTAGTATGCGACACCTCATATCCGGTTACCAGTTGAGATACTTTCCGGTGCAAACTTGACCAGTCACCGAGTTTGACAGGGTTTGACATGTTTCACAACCTGTCATAATATGGCGATTCTAATCTTCGTTGTCCACTCATCACTAAATAGATAAATAATTATATAGATAGATAGATAGATAGATAGATAGATAGATAGATAGATAGATAGATAAACAAAATGTAAAACAAAAAATAAATTTGCTTCATTTTCTGGTTCAGTTCTTCAGTATTGTTAAGAATCAACTAAAATTCATCATCAGTGATGTCGAGAATTTAACACTTTACATAGGCAACTGAATGGATACTGATCCCTCACTACCAGTACCACAACATGGGGCCATGGGGAGGCTTTTTCGCCGCAGTAATCAATGGTAAGCGGCTATTATGATAACGCAAATCCATCTGCAAAAGTTATCGAAAGAAGTGGAGAATACTGGAAATCTGGGGAGACTTCTGATCACTCAGACTCCAGAGAATGCCATAAATTGTTCTCAAAGAGAATCTTTGATGGTTGCCTGTGTGACTACTCCTAGTGAGTAAATAATAATAATTTACCCTTTTTTCACTCTAAACAAGGCGTATTGCCTAGTAGGCGTAAGGGTCTAATATTTGGGATCAAGTCTAAAAGGAGAATGTGGGGAGTTGAATGGTGAGATGTCTGTTCATAGTACATTGAAACGAGTGATGGGACGATTCCAATATTTTTCCTGATTTCGATATAATTACCGATTCCGATTCTTTATAAATCTCTAATCACTTATAAGATTGTTATTTTCCTTGATTTTCATAAAAACACATGTTAAATATGCAGATATTTTCGTAGACGTTAAAATACACTTGTGGAGGATGATCTATCGATTCTAGCTTTACTTGTAATTTAAAATCAATAGATATTTAGTACTTTATCATTATTACCAGCAATGGGAGATTTTGGTTTATCAAAATCAAATACAAAAAAAAAGACAATTGAAACAATCGTTTTTGGCATCGGAAAATAGGCATCAATTTTTCCTATTCCGATACCAATTCCGATACTCCCAATTCTTCCGATTTTCCGATTCCCGAATCCAATTCCGATTAATCGTCCAAACACTAATTGTAACCCCTGCAGATTAATACAGTCAGGGAGGCAAAAAATATGGAGAGAATACAGCTCAAGGAAAGAAACTTTGTTCATGGAATTTGCATTTCGTTTTAGGTACAGATAGAAAGTAAGGGAAATTGTTGACAGTGGTTTTAGCTAGACAAGTGTTTGCTTTGAATGTTTTGCAGGAGGGGTAACTATAGATTGAAGCTTAGGTATTATTTAATCGCAACAGTGGCATTTATACAATAGAGCCGTTCAGGTTGTATTTTACTAGAAGTTGAACCCGTGTTAGCATTTAGCATTTTAAATGATCACAAACTTGATCATGCGCTGTTGCCTGTTCATATCTCGACACGTTGTTAAACGGGATCACTTTTCAATTAAGCTTTGTCTGATCTTTGCAGATTAACGGCTCTTCGTTTCCGATCGATTGATGTTTGTTTTTCGCAACTTTTTATGGCAGCATTAACAACGCCACGCCTCAGTGACCACCGACCATTTTACTCCTTTGTCATTCATCTCGTCCAATCAGTAATATGCTGCCTTTTCCACAGGGTATTCCTAAAAGGATATAATATCTCGGACTACGTTGCATACATCGGTGTCTTTTGCGTATAAATCCGAATAGAAAAGTTTAATGTAAAGCACAGATGAATATTAATAGCAAAAGCAAATAAAAGCATAATGGTACAGGATACTCTCATGCGTAAATAATTTTCTAGCACGATAGAGGGAGTCTAACTTCTTTGCAACAGCCTTGGAACTAAACTCGGTGTATCTGTTTCAACTCATGGTCCCTGTGAATGGTAAGTTGAGGAATCTGAACAATTACTTTTCGATGTTGGAGTGGTTTAGCGAACCTTACACGATGCTGCTGCTGCTGCTGTTGTCGTCGTCGTCGTCTTTTACTTTATGGGGCGTTTTTTTATAATCGTTTTAGTATTGTGCGACACATGTTTAGGTAATGTTCAAATAAATCCTCATCACTAATGATATATTTTTTTAATTATATTTTTATACCAAATAAATCACTGTGCTACTTTGATGCAGGGGGCTACTATCTGAGACATAATTTGCAGAGATACTATGTAGGGAGTTGAGCATCAAGATGTCTGTTTACATTACACTTGGACTTACAGTCAAGGAAGCGGGAACCATTAAGGAAATTCCAAAGTCTAGCAGTCCTAAGGAAGAAAGTAGGGTAGAACACTTTCTGGCATCTGGAAATCTCTCCTGTGTAAGGTTGAGAATTTACTGTTTGTCGGGAGTTTTGACGTAGAGGGTGCACAGGGCTTGTAGTTCATCGGACAACCATTAAAATATTTGTAAACAGGTAGAGGGATGCAATATTTCGTCGATGGGACAGAGGATGAAGCCTAGGTGACAGTGCAGGACCTATAAGATTGGTGACTCTCTTATGAACCTTGACCAAAAGTGAGAGACTAGTAGCAGATGCACTAGCCCAAATGTGGACACAATACTCCATACATTGGCGGGCGGTGGCTTTGTAATGGTACAGGATACTCTCATGCGTAAATAATTTTCTAGCACGATAGAGGGAGTCTAACTTCTTTGCAACAGCCTTGAAACTAAATTCGATGTATCTGTTCCAACTAAAGGTCCCTATGAATGGTAAGTTGAGGAATCTGAACAATTACTTTTCGATGTTGGAGTGGTTTAGCGAAACTTACACGATGCTGCTGCTGCTGCTGCTGCTGCTGCCGTCGTCGTCGTCGTCGTCGTCGTCGTCGTCGTCGTCGTCGTCGTCGTCTTTTACTTTATTTTATAACGGAGCGTTTTTTTAATACTTTTTTGTTACATTTACTTTTAATGTGTGCGATTTAAATTACATATTTTCCTACGATTAGCTAGATTTCAATCATGTTACTAATCTTCTCTGCATAGGTTTTCACTTATGAAAGAGAGATAATGTGAGCGAGAAAGAGAGAAAATTGTGAAGAATATATGGAGAGATAGAGAGAAAATAAAAAAAAACAGGTGTAGATATTGTTCACTGTGAATTTTTTTTCGGCATAAAAAGAAATGTAAAAAGCAAGCGAGATAGAGTGAGAGAGAGAGCGAGAGAGATCTAGTTGGGAAGAATATATATAGAGAGAGAAAGGAAGAGAGATATGGAGAGAGAGGGAGGAAATAAAAACTGGTGTGTATATTGTTCGCCGTGTAGTTTCTTTTTATGCGAAAGAAAAAACAACAGACATTTCACGGCGTCAACATTTTTATCTATATCTTTAGTTTTTGTTTCCTCTCTCTCTCTCGCTCTCTCTTTCTCTTAAGATCTCTCTCTATATCTATCTATCTATCTATCTCTTTCTCTTCTCTCTCTCTGTATATATTCTTCCCAACTCTCTCTCCCTTTCCTCTCTCTCTCTCTCTCTCTCTCTCTCTCTCGATCGCATTTTAGATTTCTTTTCATTTTACTATGCGGCTCGCTACGATAAATTGTTACCACAAAAACAACAAAAAACATCTACCTACTTATCATTCCGCCTTTACTTACGTATTCACTGATTGTCGCGAAAAAGCAACTAGAGGAGATGAGGATAACAGTCCGAAAATTAATAAATGCGTAAATGTTTTTTTTAATTAACTTACGGATATTTTTCTATGATCAAAGAAACAGTTTGCAATCTAATTCCTTCTTAAAAAATGAATTTTGTCTTTATTTTTGTTTTTTTATTTTTTTGGTGAGGGAAAGGTTCCATTTACATAAACTGAGCCACAGCAACGCGTGGACGGGTACGGCTATTTTTTAATAGACACCATGTTATTATACTGTAAATAACATGATAGAAGCAGTCATTCATTCAATTTCTCTTTCCACTCTTAGAAGGAATTTTCATTGGTAGCTTCTTTGTAAGTACTTCCCTTCGCCAACTTAACAATGTGCTTATCATTAACCTTCCAATTCTACGGTTCTCCATCTATTTATGTTGATCAAGGCATTCATGAATTCATTGTTGCTCATCATTTTTTATGTTGCTAACGTTTTAATACTATCAACCTATGTTTCTTGCTGCGTTTCTACTCACGGTATTTCCCGTCAAACTAATTTGTTCTATTCCGTTTTTTTTTTCTTTCGACCCATGAACCACATTTGCCTTTTTTCATACTGTTCTAATTAGAAACCTTTCTGTGTTTGCCATTTCTCATAGATCCTGGTTTGTTTCCTTTTCTGTCTAGGATATCTTCAAAATTTCTCAGCAGGAACCATGTTTCAGTTGCCTCTACTCTCTTCCTCGTGCTGTTGGTGATTGTCCAGCATTCACAATCGTATAACAGAACAGACCATACATACGTTCGGAGTATTCTGAATTTGGTGTCTATTTTAATGTTTTTCTTGAAAGCGACTTTGGCTACGGCTATGCGACTGCGTATTTCGGTATTGCCTTTTACACCAGATGTGATTTAGTAGCTGAGGCTTTTTTTAATATTTCAAACATAACACGTAAAAATTGTCTGGTGGGAATTAAAGTTTTATACGTCAGCTTAAATCCTCTTTAGGTCTAACTTTTAAAATTTACACAAGATAACTTTATGTATTTGATTATTGTTTTATCGTCTTGTCAAGACATAAGTTTAAGTTGATATAATCTGAGCTTGCAGGTGCGCGAATTACACACTTCCACATTTTGAATGAAAGATTTTCTTCGAGGCCACCATTCTCCTTATGTTTCCGTTGCGCTTCAAAGCCAAACAAGATAAAACGGATTATTTGGATTCTTCCGACGACTCTTCTCATATTGAGTGTCATTCTTACAACGTTTCGGTGAATGTATCCTCCGATCTTCTTCATGTCAAACACGGGAGAGTTTCTGTCAAAATCGGAAATCGGCACATAATTTCGAACGGAACTCTTTATTTACTTAACGGCGTTAGCATGATCTTGCTCAGTCAGCCATGACCGGATAAAGGTCTCAAGTAATGTGCAATTATAGTTTTGGTTGCCCACGCTGAGAATACAGCACAATCACGTTGACACACCTGTTCTCGCCAGATCACGAAAGTTAAGCAACGATGAGCCTGGCCAGTACCAGATGGGTGACAATTTGGGAAGGCTAGGCGCTGTATGTACCGCGCCGAGTCTTAGAAATATCTAGATTGGTATTTGGGGGTGCGTTTAACTCACTGGGGAAGATGCACCCCTGAATCAAGACGGAAAGTAACGGGAAACTACCATCTTTACTTTCGAGATTACCACGGCTCCACAATTTGGGGAGCCGTGGTTGCCGACGCTGTTAAAACAACAGGGCCGCCGATGATGATGATGATGATGATGATGATGACGACACTGAGAATTGAAACTCTAATTCTCAAGAGAATATCACTTAACAACTGATTCTTTTTTCAAGTACTTTAACCACTGCGCAACGAATCCTTGTGGGCAGAGTTGTGAAAACAACATTCAAGATAAGAACAGTAGTTCGATAAATGCAAAAAATCGATACGAATATCTCAAAAAATCAGAAACGTATCTTATGGGCATCGGCTAAATAATGGTAATAAAGATGCACTTTGCTCAGCATCATTTTAGATTCATGACGCCATATGGTGCTTCGTTGTATACTTTTTTTTAGATCAATTAAAAAGCATCAAAACTACGTAAGACAAAAAATAAATAAACCACATTTTTTTCAAACTTTATTTGAAATGATCGCTTAAAGATTCCTACGCGATGTGATAAGACATCCCACTACTCCCGTTTACACGCGAACGTATCATATAAGAAAAACCCTACCGAAAGCGGTGAAATGGCACAAAATAGTCCTCAGGTCTAGGGGTTCATACCATGCAAAGGGTAAATTTTCGCTGGATTTGATTATCAGATTCGTTGTCAGCGACCTCGAATACCCCTAAAAAAACAAATTAGAGTGGTCGGTGTTCTGTCGTAGCGTAAGGTAACATTTACCAAAAATAATGAATTAAATTTCATGAAGAAAAATCGGGTCTGTAGATGTTATTAGTTGCAACGTAATATAACGACGAATTTATGTCAGAATACAGGAAGTCATTTGCCTGTGTAAATATGCGTGTATACTCAAATTTCTATTAATCAGTTCTTTTTTTTTTCGGGTATTTAGCAGATAAGCAAACAAACGACTATGTGCAGCAGCAACTATCCCTAAAAAAATAGGGAATTCTTAAACTGTAAACATAGAATTTGCTTAGAAATGTTACACTGCACAAGTGTCGACATTAAATACTGCAACATAGTGTGGATGTGTGGATGTAAATGCATGCGAAGTGACGTCACCGGTGGGGAAAAAAGCCATGAAATGAGAAAGAGAACGATCATGTGAGAAAAGAGATAACGTTCGAAATCTCGTGATAGTCGTGGATCTAAATCACGAGGGTGACATCATGGCTGTACCAATGAGGAAATAAATTCTGTTGCTACAAAGAAAAAGGGGGATTGGAGGTATTTCTTATTCTTTGTCTTGGTCTTTTCTGCTTCTAAATCCGGGCACAACGTTACAATATCGCACCCACCCATCCACCCCCAAGAAAACGGCAAAAGTAAACACAGAATTTGTTTTGAATAGTAAACTGCACAAGAAAAACGCACAAGTTTCTGAAATGTGTACAAAAAAATATTTACGGAACATGAAAACCGCGAATTTCAGGATGAGTATTCCTTCCCAACAAGAATCTGTCGCCATCTTGATTCAAATCCGTTCGTGAAAAGTACATTTTCAAAATCAAATAAAGAGCATTAAAAACTGCTCAAAAATTAGCCAGGTAGCTATATAAAAGTAACTTTTGTTCGCTGCGGTAACATTTATTGTATACTAGCAGGTCGACCGACATTGCCTGCGCGTAAAATACGCTTAAATATGATATTTTGATTAATGCAGATTTCGTATTTATTATTATATTATATTGGAGCCAATATGTAGTCATAATTTTAAAAGTTTAAAAAAAAAAATAACTCGTGCGCCACCACCGAGAATCGAAACCAAAACGTTTCGTTCACGATTTACTTTTTCCTTTGATGTTAATGCTTGAGCTATGAAGACAAGTTTACTTCAGGGCCAAACATTAACCAAGAGCTATTACGTTCGCCTGCATATTTGTAATGCCGTCGGTCGACATTCACCTGGCAAATTCCATTTCTTTAACTTTCACAAGTTTACGCCGATTTTCCCCGACTAAAACCTAAAGTTTTGCATGGGTTCGAATATCCTATATATTAAGTTTTATGTCTGCAGACCAAAAACTGACAGAGGGTATTGGTAGACAAAAAAATGTTTAAACAAATATATACGCATACATAAATATAAAAAGAAGTTTGTACTTACTATAACCTTTTTACGCAAATATTACGCAACTATAAATCGTGTAAATTACCTGCATGAATATAATTACACGTAATAGTTAACTAAAGATGATCATCCCAAAAGAAAACCGAAAAAACTAATAGGGAATTAATTAAAATGAATGTTTAAAAAATATGCAAATTAATTAGATCTTTTGCACATGAATGCAATTCCACGGCTAATATATAACAAAGTATTATATTTTTATAAACAGAAAAAGGGCGAACATTTTTTTCTAGCCTTCAGGGCAAGATCAATGTGCAGTATCAACTAGTCAGGGTTGGGAGGGTCCTAATAACCACTGCTTGTATTTTTTGTTCCCCCACCCTCGACACAAATGAATTATTGTATTACCTTATGTTATCTTTTTTTGTTTTTACACGCTAATAAAAGATGTTTTAAACAATTGGGTGCTAAGTAAGACGTCCCCAAGTATGAAAGGGCGAATGCGGTATTATGGTGAAAGAAGATTCTAGTTAAGAGAAACTTTTGTTTAGTTCTAGAGTGAAAAGGATGAACAACAACCCCTATTTGCCCCCCCCCCCTTTTGAGTTGGCCTTGAGTCTAAGTTTTGTCTTCGTGTTCATTTTTGCCTGAATAAAGGATTTAATATTTCAAAGTGTAGTATCTGTTCCGGCAGATGGTGCAATCAAAAACCATTGCCCTTGTGGCAATAAGTTTCTCGTCCATGTAGAGGGAACTCTATATACCAAGAAGCACTAATTACCAGCTCCCCCTACCCTTCTCTCGGGGGGGGGGTCCCTCATTCCCCCCGCTCTCTCCACATTAAAAACGGTCTCATGCCTAATTTGCTCTCGTGGGAAAGCAAATAAATACCATAAATAGAATTTTAATATGAATATCAGTAAACACTAAAAAAAAATAGATTTTATTATTTCGTGTAGTTGTTTGTTGGCTTCTCTGCTTCAATCCCCTCCCTTTTCATATCTCTTCTACATCGACGGATGTTATCAATTCTATTTCTAAAGTATTAATTGTTTTGTTTTTTACACTTCTAATAGTTTCCTATTTCTCTTTCTCCCTCTCTCTCTCTTTTAGGTAAGTTCCTTCTCTTCATACAGCGACATCAGCTATTGAATTCACCTGCTTTCTCATGATGCATGGCAATGGTAGGCTCGTCAATCAACGGTAAGGTATCCGTTCGGATTTCAGAAGCGGGGGCGAGCAGAGAAAACGGAAAATGAATCCATAGTGGCGCATGCGCGTAAATACATTGGCACACACAAAAGCGGACGTTTGATGACGCCAATATATATATATTAATATATATATATATATATATATATATATATATATATATATATATATATATATATATATATATATATTAAGTGGATTAGAACAACAGTCTAAAGAGCAGAGTATATTTTAATGTATTAGTAAATTCATTATCACAATTAAAATAAGAGAAATAAAACAGTGTAGATGTATAATAAGCTCGATACAAATTCTCAATCATCTTACTTTATATATATATATATATATATATATATATATATATATATATATATATTAGTGTTGGGACGATTAATCGGAATGGGAATCGGAAAAATCGACAAATTTGGGGGTGTCGGAATCGAAAAAAATTGGTGCCTATTTTCCGATTCCAAAACGATTCTTTTAATTGTCTTTTTTATATTTGATTGTGTTTAAAGTAAAATCTTCCATTGCTGAAAATAATGATAAAATAATAAATATTTATTGATTTTAAAATACTAGTAAAACTAAAATCGATAGATCATCCTCCACAAGTGTAATTTTACATTCAGAAAAATATCTGCATATTAACGTGTGTGTGTGTGTGTGTTTTTTTTTGGGGGGGGGTTTACAGAAATCGAGAGAAAATATGAATTCTATAGTTAAATATTTAGAGATTTATAAAGAATTGAAATCGGCAATCGCATCGGAATCGGGAAAAAATATTGGAATCGTCCCATCACTAGTATATATATATATATATATATATATATATATATATATATATATATACTTCATTTACTTATATACAATTAATATACAAAAGTATAAATTTATGCGTAAACTTTAAGTATTTACTTCAAAAGTGCTCAATACGTAGGTAGAACTAGTTAGTAATTTATAAAATATATATGGCGATTAAGCTACACGTAATATTCCGCGTTTCATCCACTCTATGATTCTTCAAGCTTATGCGCATAAGCCTGAAGAATCCTAGAGTGGATGAAACGCGGAATATTCGGTGTAGCTTAATCGCCATATATATATATATATATATATATATATATATATATATATATATATTATATATATGTGTGTGTGTGTGTGTGTGTGTGTGTGTGTGTGTGTGTGTGTTAGTAGCAGACCGCCGTTCACCACGTGGGAGGAGTAAAAATAAATAAAATCGCGATGTCATTAGTTTCG
>NW_027633387.1:0-46647 GCF_053919585.1 Euprymna scolopes
GCGTCATTAAGCAGTTGCAAACTATATTCTGTGAAAGGGGGCCACCGACCAAATTTCTCACAGATAATGGCGCGGCGTTTTACCAAAAGACATTTGCTGACTTTACACAGATGTGGGACGTGCACACTCGATTTCGGTAACCCACGTACCTTCCGAAAACGGAATAATTGAGAGATCCTATCACAAAATAAAGCGCATTGCGGCAAGAACAAAGTGCACGATCTTAGAAGCAGTGTACTGGCACAACGTCACGCCTAAGGACCATAAGACGGCCATGACGGCACCTGCGAATGTGCTATACAATTATAAGATCCGTGTCAAGGGTATCAATAAAGTGATGGTGCTCGACACTACAGTTGTTAATTAAAACAAGGAGGGAGATGCGGTTTAGGTGAAGAGTTTAATGATGCGGTAGACGCAGGCACCACCAAGGAATCTCCTGAGTCTTTACCCTTAAAGCGAAGTACCAGGAATAAACGGCCTGCCCAGCATTGTCATTTGTGTGATCTCGAGATCAGGGAGGAGTGTGCCGATAATGCGCCGAAGCGCACAAGTGTATGAATCAGGCTTACCTAGGTGAAAAGCGAACCTGGGACTTTTCAATTACAAATCAAGTCTACTAATGAACTACACCCATCTTACACCAATGCGACGATTTAGTTTAGCCCAATGTCTATAAAAAACAAGTCGATAAGTTATTCGTGGTGGAAATACACAGATCTGATAACGTGTCTCGCATTAATGCATTTCGTATCGTGGCGTGTCGATTCGGCGAGATTGTTCGGTGTTGCTTTGAGCGTGTGTGTATCGATTCAACGATATTATTCGTGGTGTGGTGTGTCCATTCGGCTGTAGTGTTCGGAATTGCGTGGACGAATTTGTTAAGGACCGTTCCTATATATATATATATATATATATATATATATATATATATATATATATATATATATATATATACGTTTTATTTTTTATTACCGTATTTTTCTGTTAAGTTACATCATTGTTTCGGCTACACAAGCGAACATTTCTGTAAAAGTCTGAGGAAGCTACATGAAGGCAAAAAAAAAAAAAAACCGGTCGTGTAGCCGAAACAATAATGTAACTTAACAGAAAAATACGGTAATAAAAAATAAAACGTATATTTGCTCTACAACAGTATTGAGCACTTTCTTCAGGTTTTTATTAATTACCATTTCTACTATATATATATATATATATATATATATATATATATATATATATATAAGAACAAAACACACACAAGATAAAATCGAAAGCCATTTAGCTTTCTTTCCCTTTCTTCATTCCTCTTTTGTTTTGACCAACACGTTAGGTCTGTATGCGTGCACCCAAATGTAATTTTATAAAAACAGAAATGTCGCACACCAAATTTAAATATGTTGTGTTACGGTTGTATTCGAAAGAATTGCAACACCTTGATTTATAGAATTATGACGACAGCTTTATTATAGAATTTGGTGGTGAGCGACAGGAGAGAGAATGATAGGTTGGTCGGAAGAAAAACGCGAACATAGAAATTCGATGACTAGCTCTCGGCCTCTGCCCGTCAAAAAAAAAACAAAAACAAAAAAAAAACTAACTTAACTTAATCTAGGCCGCTGTTATGTAATCGTCTGTAACCTTTGACATTGAACCGTTCCTTCTTTTGACAATCTCTATGACACCCAATAGTCGTCAACTGCAGACCCTTGATTTTCAAAATGTCTTTCGAAATTCTAATTATCATTTTTGTTTGAGGATCGCTTGTTATCAACTACATTATGCATTGATTTTTAATTTCGAAATTTAAATTATTATTTTGGGGTTGGTAGGAACAAAGACACGAACAGAAATTCTATGACTAGCTTCCGATCTCTACCCGTTAAAACAAAATCTAACTTAACTTAATTCAGGCCGCTGTTATGTAATCGCCTGCATCTTTGACATTGGATCTCTCCTTCTTTTGATAATCGATCTCCAGCCTCTATGACATCCGATTGTCGTCAACTGCAGACCCTTGATTTTCAAATTGTCTTTCGAAATTTCAATATTTGTACGTTCGTTTGTTGTCAGCTGTATTATCCATTGTTTTTTTATGGCCTTTCGAAATTGAAATGATTATTTTTGGTTTGACGTTTGATTGTCGTCAGCTGCATTCCCAGAGATTTCAGTGCACGCTCCTTTCATTATTCAACATACTGAATAAATGCTTATTTGTTAAATAGGACCTATGTTCCTGTAATCGACCAAGATAAGAGACGATATGCGTGAATATTAAGAATGCACACACGCTATCGCATCACATTTGTTCCCTTTTCTTCCTTTCTTTTTCTTTCTTTCTCAGTGGCCAATATTAAAATTGAGCATGAATTGTTTTAACTAAATTTACCGACAACAACGTCAACAACAACAACAACAACAACAACAACAACAAAAACAACAACAACAGCAATAATAATAATAATAATAATAATAATAATAATAATAATAATAGTAATAATAATAATGATGATGATGATAAACAGATAAATCCGTCAAAGCGCAAAAAGACCGGATTGCATAAAAATTTACAAGAAGGAAAAAAAAATGCTAATTTGTAGATTTAGCTATCCTAGTAGACCACAGGGTGAGGATCAAAGAAACAGAAAACGAAACAAATATGCGGAACTTGCCAGGGAATTGACGGTAATGCTGTAAACATCTCGGATCTTAAGGAAAATCCTTGAGTGCAGAAACTAATCCACATGATTTATAAATTCAAGCCGGTCACATATAAAATGCAACAGAAATAAAACAACAACAAAAAAAAACAAAAAAAACAAGAGAAGTGGTACACTAAAAGTGAAGAGTGCATATTTCTCTCCCCCTTTCCTTTCCCTTCCTCCCTTACAGAGGATAGAAAGATCTAAGAGAGAAAGCACTAACCAGGCCTCCACTTGATGAGTACGAAGAGGACTGGGGTCTTGACGAGGATTTATTGCTACTCAAATTCCAGTGAAAACCAATGGTCGCTATCAACGAGAAATCAATGGTAAACGGTCGTTGCGATAACGCAATTTAATTTGCAAATGGTATCGAAAGATGTGGAGAGTACTGAAACTCTGGGGGATCTGTTGTCACAACATGGAACACCGCAATTTGTTCTTAAAGAGACTTTTTTGATTATGGCCTGTTTGAAAACTCCTACTGAGTGAATAATAATAATAATAATAGTAGCAGTAATAATAATAATAATAATAATAATAATTCATTCATTCAATCATCCATTCTCGTCTGAAAAAATTGAAGCGAACAATAATATTCATTATTAGGCATCATATTAATGTGATAATAGTTATATTTAATAATTTAACTTTGATATTTCTAAGATAAACACCTAATCGTGGCAATAGCAAAGACGAGTCTCTGAATAAAAATGGCGATGGTGTTATCTCAATCTGTCTCTTGCAACTGACGAATAATATTTGATTAGGAAGGGTATTCGTGTGCAATAACGATTTGGTAATTTCATTAAACGCGCGACCGAATAGGAATATTTCTTAAATAATCTTCCAACTTTTCTCCCTTCTTTATTATTATTATTATTATTATTATTATTATTATTATTATTATTATAAAAAGAATCATTAAAAACTTTTTGTCTTTATCGATATATTATTCAAGTTGAATTCAGACAAATATTCCCGCTCATTTCTGACACTTCCCGTTACCTCGTTGAAACAAATATGGCGTCGCATGCTTTTTCGTATGCTTTATTTTCCTTATCTCGAAATTTCTTTGTTTTTTTATTTTTTAGTCCGTTGAATTATTCATCACACCAAGAAAAAAAGGAAAACATTGTCGAAAATCTGCACGATTCCTAACTCATATTCAAAGTCACGAGTTGAATCGGAAATGATATTAGAATATGACAGAGAAAAAAAAGTATTTTTCTGTTTGCGGTTTTACGCCATTCCCCAAAATAAGCTAGAAATAATCCAAGAACGTAACCAAAGATTCCACATTTGCAGTAAAGTCAATATTTACTAGAATTTCCAACAATGCTCTTGGGACACAGAAGATGAGGAATATTTTTACACTACCTAAATTCAGTCATTCAGTCATCATGGAAAAGAGCCTAGCAATATTTGAGAAAAGAAATTAACCACATTTCTTATGCTGGACTAACCGTGACGCGTTTGGTCAGTATATGTTTTCGCTAGCTATGGAATAAAGAATATACAGAATTAATGTATAAAGTGCAAGTCTACAAAATTAATGTAGATATTTATTTGCTGCCCACCTCAGCAAAATGTGGCACAAGGCCGGAAAGTGGGAACCCCGCAGGCTCCCCTAAAGGAGGGGCACTCCTGCAATTTTAAAAATTGCCTGAGTAACCCCGTCGGCATTCCCCGGTCGGGGCGCCTCAGGCAGCAAGCAATAAACTTGCCCCACCGGAAAGCCCGGTGG
Organism: Euprymna scolopes; assembly: GCF_053919585.1. Lineage (NCBI taxonomy): Eukaryota > Metazoa > Mollusca > Cephalopoda > Sepiida > Sepiolidae > Euprymna > Euprymna scolopes. The sequence continues at coordinate 4,450 of NW_027633387.1, forward strand.
CATGGCCTGGGAGGGTGGACCTCCTAGGTATTACCTAGGCGGTGTACCTCAGTCCAACAGGTGCTGGGCTGGTTCCCGGCCCCTCACCTGTTGGGCTGAGTGTCAAGTGACGAATCCTTGACTTGTACTACCCTGTCTCCATGCAGCCGAAGCCGCTAGGAGACATCCCATTACAACAGGGTTGATAATATAGTATACAAAATTAATGTATAAACGCGCAAAAATTGAATGCACGCTCAAACGAAAACAAACATGACGACTAGCAAAAACTATACAGAATACATTGGATAATAAAGGTCTTAACATCATTACTCTTAGATTAAATGAAAAATCTTTTATATAAGAGAGGTGTAATATGTTGAAAATTCGTTTTGTGTGTGTATGTGTGTGTGTTAACAGCCTTAAAAATATCAGGAAATAATAATTAACTGATAATGTAATATATAACGGTGAGACGTTTTCAAAGCAAATCTCTAAAAAAAAAAAAAAAATGAAAAGATCCCCGTCCAACATGTTTTGAAGTGTTTCTATATATTTTTAAAATGTCTAGAACTTATGACCCAACACCCACAGCACCCCATTTCCAATTTCTGCTCCCACTCTGCCACCAAACTCGAAAAAGTGCTAATGATTACATGTCTCGCCAAGAAGTGGGGTCTCATTTTACGTAAAATTTATATAAGGAAGTGATCCTCCACGCTAAAAGTGTTAAATTTTAATTATTAAAAAAAAAAAAAAAAACTCCGTCTTTTATATTATCTTTAAATGCTGTTGAAACGTATTAGCCAAAGTAAGTAGATTTTGATTTCTTTTTTACGCGTGGTTGGGTCGTAAAAACCCAAATAGTTTTTTAAATGTGTAAACTGATCCTATAGTTTTATTTTTTACATTAGGAAAACATATTTGTTTTTTTTTTGTTTGAAAACAATTCCAACTTATAAAAATAAAATAATTGTAAATAAATAATTTTGAACAGAAAAGAAAAACATATTTTTTTTTAAATCCGGTTCTAGTTTAAATCACACACAACTTAGGTAAAGAAAATATTTTAAAAATATGTAAGTGCATCTGAACAATCGGCATCCCCTTACATTTTTTAATTTTTTTTGTCTTGTTTCAACTATTTTTGCGGATTATTGGACACTAAGCTTCCAGATTATAACAAATTAAAAAAAAATCAATATTTAAAGATTTAGAAGGGGTTAACTTTCACATAACTCAACGGGGTTCAATTATATATATTTGTAAAACACCTTAAAATAAGTTAAAACAAAAAATATTGTTGATCTTGTGTATGCTTTGAATAGATCACTGGCTTTTATTATCGGACTAAGGATAGTGCGGTCATAAAATAGGTAAGCAGAGGATTTTTTGGAACCGGAAGTCATCAACCAGATGGACGGTTTAAACGCCCAAGCAAGCAAGACGATTTCAGTTTTATAATCATATATTTATAATTATAATTATATATACTATTTATGTATATATAATATAATTATATATTCTCTCTCTCTCTCTCTCTCTCTATATATATATATATATATATATATATATATATATAGTAGTTTTCTGACCCGAAATGTACAAAATATTAATGTTATTTTCCCTCTCTAATGTTATATTCTCTCTCTCTCTCTCTGTATATATATATATATATATATATATATATATATATATATATATATATATATATATATATACTAGTTTTCTGACCCGAAATGCACAAAATATTAATGTTATTTTCCCTTTCTTTCTTTAACATTCAATCTTATACTGCATAGCCAAGCAGAAACAACAAAACCAAATATCATAAATAAATATTTTAAGATATAAAGATTTGAAGCATAACAATTTTACCAAAATGAATCCGAAAATGATAAATATGTCATAAACGAAACAACCAAATAAAACATAAAAATGAGCATTAAAAATTTAAAGAATTTAAATCATAAAAACACATCAACTAGTACGTATGCTAGTTAAATATATATTTTGGTATCTGTGCTCATAACCTAAGATCAAGCGAGAATAGGCTCTATCGTAAGAATAAAGAAGTTGAGATATCGTAAAACATAACGACTAAATGACCAAGCTACTACTACTACTACTACTATTAATGCTGCTGCTGTTATTATAAGTAGTGATATCAGTTATGAGTAAATTATGTTTGTTTATTAATTCGACGATAACTGCTGTTAAAATTTTGATATTCCAAAGTAGTATTTTTTAATGTCGCCATTTTTAAATCTGTTATACAACACAAACGACCGATATGGAAGGCAATAAATAAAACAATTTTCATTTTAAAACAAAATTACATAAATGAAATATTGTTATGATAAAATTTCCAACGAATTTGTTCCTTTAGCAATATTCACTTTGTTGCTTGTTCGACTTTGGCGGCGTCTCTTATGGATATTGTCTTTAGTATTTGGTCCGCCAATGTAACCATCGAATACTATCGTAGCCTTATGCCATGGCTGTACTGTGAAAGATGCTCAGTCGTCAGCGATTGAATAATGTGTCTTTCCTTCTGATCACATTAGTCAATGGAGAAGAGAACCTTCATCAAGAACGCTACGTTAAACTTCTGGTAATTCAATGAATACTGCGTCATCCCTGATTGATTTAAGATAGAATTATGGATGCGCTCTCAGTACGAGCAGAAGTAAAGACATCTATATGATCTAGCTTCGCAATTTTAAAGCTTGACAGGTACGGTATTTGTATTTCCTTATCAGTGTTTTTTTTTATTTTCTTTTATTTGTTAAAATTCAAACTGGAATTCAAACTCTTTATCATAACGTAGATTTGCCGTCTGTAACCATAACCTGGAAACCATGTTTCCTCTTTGATAGCAAAAGTAAAAATATGTCGCTTTCCATTCAATAATTAATAGACGTAGACACTAAATTGAACATCTAAGTTAAGTGAAAATGATATTATTTATTATATAGGTCTAAATTATTAAACAGGAAAAATAATGATGGATTGATAATATACAATGATGTACTTTTTATTTGTTAAATATTGACGGGGTTACACTTTCTAGTAGCTAGCATCTATCGTTGATGTATATTAGCGAGGGTTAGAGTTGTTCCGTGAATACATTTAAGGCGGTAATATTTAACTGAATTTTTAATTTTGTATTAATTTCAATTGCTTTTGTATTTAGTGTTCGGCAGATATACTCTTTCATGTCTCGGTCGGATTGTAGTCAGCTAAGCAATGTGCAGTCAATGTACAAAGATAAGCTCAACGGAACGCGCCTTATATTATTACGGGAGGTGTAAAGGGCGAAAGACAATATCGCGGAATTAATGAAATGGAACAATGACGGTAGGAGGTGTAAAATGTATTCAATTGTTATATTATTGTCGGGTGGTTCTGTCTGACATATATTATGTACGTATGTCTAACTTAAAATGGTTCGTCATTTATAATTCGTCTGGTCTACTGTTAAAAGATCAAAATATATCTAGAGTCCAGTAGACTTGGTAGCTGTCGATTATTTTTACCATAACATGTGTATAATTATTATACATGCGTGCATCATCTGTTGCACTTCAGTCTGTCGTTAATACTCGCGCTATTAAAATCGACTGCTGTTCAACAGAGAGAGAGAGAGAGAGAGAGAGAGAGAGAGAGAGAGAGAGAGAGAGAGAGAGAGAGAGAATGGATGAATTAGAGGAAGAGATACTATTTAATCTACTATGATACCGAATTTTAGTCACCTGTTCCCATTATGATGCTTGACTGTCTGCGTCCTGCGTTTATTCTTGTCGACGTCGACAGCTGAGATAGAACTGCTTTCCAGCGGAAGTGATGTAATTTCTTAACTTCCGTTTTTGCCCCCTCCTTTTAGGGCGCCCCACTTCACTCTTATCCATGTGCGCATTATATAATACTATGCGTTTGTTGCTTGTTTGTCTCATTATATTTCGTATATTTTTAATATTGTTAAGATTATGGTAATTATTATCCTAACATCAGAGACATTGTTGCCACGTCTGGGTTTGTGCATCTAACACTAGTTTCTTACTCTTAGATACAATTAAAAAAAAGAGTCTCAAATCTAATAAGTCCTGCACGATCGGTTAAACTCCAATCTCTGTCGCATCACCGAAATTTTGCATTTATGTGTCTGTTTTACAAGCACTTTCATGGAATGTGCTCTGATAAAGTCATAGCCCTTGTTCACCCACGATGTACATATTGCAGACTGACCTGTCACGCAAGAAAATCCCACCCCTTCACTGTTGAGATCCCTATATACCGGAAAACTTTCTATTCTATATTTTCTTCACTTGGATTGCTATATTTTGGAATTCCCTCCATTTTTTACTGCTTTACTAACTGTGCTAACATGCAGAAATTTAAATGTAATGTGAACATACATGTTGCTGCTCAACTTCCCATAGTTCCTGTTAAACACGATTCCAAAAAGTAGCCATTTATATTCCAAGTGGCAACGTGGCATATTTGGGGGCGAATAAGAGTAAAAAAAAAATCAAAAAGGCAAGTCTTTGTTGCGACCTCATCTGGATACAACTGTCTGTTTCAATCTTTTGGTTAAGAATAAATTGCCTTTTTAATAGATATTATCTTTGAAATAATTCTACAGAGAAAAAAAAACTGGGGGTAAAAAAACCCGGTGAATTAGAATGATTCCTCCTGCTGAGACGATCGCCAAAGCATATCTTTTAACGACGACAAAACATGGGTATTAATAATTAAAACTTGGTGTACAAGTCAGGTGTAGATTGAATTTTGTGTTTGAATTAAATATGGCTTGCTTACAGAAAAGATTTCATGAACGGCATTGTTTGGAGACAGTTCTTTAAAAAAGTATTTTAAATTCTTATCGCCACCTCTTGGAAAACCGGAAAAATCGCGTTTGTTGAAGATAGCCAATACTCTCGGGTAAATTGTCAGTCGATTAAGAACTTGATTAGGCTGTATTATAGTTTTAATATGATAGTATACTGTTATGGGTTAAGCTGGTTTACCCATTTTAGAAATAATGGATTAATACAGAGATTATAAATATATTTACATCTAACACGCTATTGGGTAACGATTCGTGAAATATATGGTCTCCATAATCAAGGCATATACTTATGCAACATACCTTTGCTAATACACCTTTTATTAATTATATCACTCTGTTTGTTTTCGATACAGTTTGTGCTGGAGGAAATGCATCTGTTTCAAGAAATGTCAAATAAGCCCCTATATTTCCTTTAATAAAAATAAACATTGTCTAGAGACAACTGTAAACTCGGAAACCAACATTTGAACTCTTTATTTGGAAAATAATTGTAAGATCATTTGTTTTAACACACACACACGCACACACACACATACACACACACACACATATATATATATATATATTTGAGTTTATAAACTGACGATAACTCCTTGTAGTTTACTCTAAAAGAATTTTTAAAATTAACTTTACACTCATACATACACACATATATATGGAGAGAAATTAAACTCCTATGAGGGGAGAACTTGAATGCATACTGGAGGGAACTTGAATGCCTACGAGAGAGAACTTGAATGTCTATTTGAGAGAACTTGAATGTCTATTGGAGAGAACTTGAATGTCTACTAGACACTATTCTCGAATGTCTAAGGTCTATTTCTATACGTGTTTGTGAGGATAACCAGGCACGATTATAATTTAAGTAAACCCTAATCAAAAATGAAAATAACATTATTCGTGGCCCAAATAAGATCTCCTCAGTATAGCTACCTAACAGTAGCTTTTACGAGGAATAGTGCATATTCTCCAAGTGATGTTAACTCAATTAACAAAACGAAGCTGGGCACTTTAGCAAACTATATAAATAATTGTCTTGGAATCTGGCAAGAACAAGAGACCACAAAAAAATGGTGTAACATATTTAAATTGTTAATTGCGGAGAGGAAAATCATGTTCTCAACTTCTTTAACAACTCAGTGTTTGAGAGGTAGTGTGGAACTTTCATAGACTATTCTAATATCTATGTATCTCGTATAGAGATCAAATGTAAGCAACAATAAGAAGTCTCTTGATTTCTGAGTTAAAATGAATTAAAATATATGTGTTATATATATCAATGTCTGACATTCTGATTCCTGTTTTCAATTTTTCGATTTTCCGTATAATCTGTTTTTTTATATCAAAATAAAAAATATTAAAAAAAAAAGTTCCATACTTGTTGCTGTCACGATCGGTTTCGATTCTTCCACGCATCATCTTCAGGTGTTGAAGTAAAAGTGCTAAGGAGCGAAAATGAGAATTAAAAGTGAAAACTAAAACACACACACACACACACACACACACACACACACACACACACACACACACACACACACACACACACATGTGTGTGTGTGTATGTGTGTATTCTAAAATATTTATTATTGTTATGGGGTAAGCTGATATTCGATTTAAGGTATAATGGACTTCTTAGGAAAATATAAGTATACTTATACCATACACGTTATTGGGTAACGATTCGTGGCACTTATGGCCTACAGAAACATGACGTATATTTCTGTAAGATACTTTCGCTAACACTTTTTGTTAATCATACCACGGTGTTTGCCATGATTATTACTGGCCTACAGAGTTACAACAAATACTGAGCAACCAACTTGCAAATTATATTAATTGTACATCTATATCATTTTCTTTTGTTTCTCTGTCACTATTACCAGACTGCATTGCTAGAAAGACAACAATATTCTGATTGGTCGAATAAAATCACATGTATTAAGAGAAAGGTATTTGTGAAATAGTTAATACGAGTGGCTGTGCATAAAATTTTTCCATATGTTATATTTCTGCTATGTTCAAAAGAATGACGTCAAAGACTGATATATAAGAATATAACCATATATTTTTATTGTTCGGTTGCAGTTGAGAAAGCATGTGAATTGACGGAGGTTGATCTCTCGAACCTGCTAGTCAGTAGACTATGTTGATTCCAATGTTATCTAATTTATATAAAATTTTCGGACACCTACCTATACATCTCTAAACGCATATTCTGGGATTTTATCTAGTGCGTTTGTTTAGCGACGGGTGTGTTCTGCAGATGACGATTGCAGCTTTGCTACATTAATTCTACAGGAATTTTGCCTTCTCAAGAGCTGTGCCTCCGTGTCAATCATACGCGATTTGTATTTTTCAGTCAGGTGACTGTCTGTTTCAAGCAGATTTTATTTATTTCTGTTAAGTGCTATTTCCGATATACAAAACTCCATGTTCAACCTAAATGGTTACACAAAGAAGACTATATACAATGTGGGTTATTTTTACGATTACAGCTTCGAGTTTACTTCCGGTTGCCCTTTTCCATGTTAATTTTTTTTTTTTTTACATTAACGCCAATATTTAGAAAAGTCCTTCTTAATATATGAAGGAAAGGTGTCCTTTACCTATTCTAAACTTTTCCTCACAATTTAATAAACAAAAGATATCGCGATGATCCATTAAAAACAAAAAAGCAACCGGAAGTGAAGTCGGAACAGTAATCGTAAAGATAACTACACAGTGTAAAGTCGTAGGAGCACACGCAGCAGTCAATCGAATGTTCATTATTGCGGCTGGAACTTAATGAATATTTTAAATATTCTACATCGTTCCACATCGTTTCTTTGTCATCAATTTATCCACGAAAAAAAAATGTCAGCTATGAGAGAAAATAAACGATATTTCTATAGGTAATGCATATGTGCTTAATCAACACACATGCAAGTACATTATAGCACGCCTGTATTAAGCCAACAAGAATGTACAATATGGAAAAAAATAATCTGGATAGTATACGAATTGAAAAATCTAGAAAACGGGAAAATTATATATATTTTTTTACTCAGGTGTCACTGCTTACTAAGGCTCGGGGGCCACTCTAGTTTTAGGTTTAGGTTTAGGTTTAGGGTTTTTGTTTAATAAGATTAGATTAAGAGATTTTAAGTTCCAGTAGAATATGTTGGATACATGTTTTAATGCTGACAGTTCAACAAATGTGGCCCGCCTCGAAAGCTGGACAATCAAAATTGACTAGTAAGACTTTCCTGATATTTAAGATTACACACTAAAGTGTTGTGATAGCCTTCTAATATTTCTTTATTTACCTTTCGATTTTACTATCATTTCCTCTGATACGGTGTGACGACTCACCCTCTTCACAATTTAATCATCAGCCGGACTTTTCTTCCCTAAACAGTTACAAATTTCGCCTTTATAATTTTTTAGTGATATTTTAGCATCGCCTCTTTTCAAGACTATATAATTTATTTGACTACCGTCGGCAAGTTCGACAAAATGACTTTGTGGATTAAAGTTTGAATACAAATTTATAAAAATCAGATTCCTTAGTGATAACGTGTGCTGTAGCACCACAGTTTACAAGGGGATTTTTACCGTTTGTGGTATTGCCAAAGTTACATGCGAATAGAAATGTATGTTCTTCATCAAAGTTCTCAACGTTTTTTATGGAATCTGTTGGAGATTGTATCCCTTTGTGTAGTTTCCGAATCCTTAGATACCTAAGAAATGTTACCTGTCACAATTCGAATTTAGATTCCGAACTGTCAAAGAAAAAACGGTGGCTGGGCCCATAACCTGTTAAGTGTTGAGACATTATGTTGAAAAAAGATGGTGGTGAAGAATCAGTGCAGTTCCGACCTTGAGTGTTAAGTAATTCCTAGTAACAAAGATGGCGGTGAAGATTCAGTGCAGTTCAGATCTTGAGTCTTAAGTAATTCCTAGTAACAAAGATGGCGACGAAGAATCACATGCAGGTTTGTGATAGAGACGATGGCAAACTGATTAAACCCAAAATTCGACAATTTTCATAGAACTTTAGAAGCTTCTGATTGGTTGTTTATTATAACTTGTGGTTATAAAAACGATCGTCGAAATCATTGGTGGCATACCCCATTAGGAGTAAAACACATTTTAAGAAGACCACAAGAAAAAAAAGATTGAGAAACACTGATTTGAATAGTTATTCATATAAAAGAAACAACGCGATTCTCTTCAATGGTATAACTATTTCATTATGTGTTTTTATTGCAAGTGGCCTAGGCTTCCTTAAGTTCAAAATAAGAAACTTAGTATCCGGTGAAACGACGCCTCAAAAACATGCCACGACTTAAAACATTTCGTTTCACAAATTAATCTATCAAAACATCTTAATTCTATCATTAAAATACATTCATATACAGGCTTTCACTTTCAGTTATTAATTAAATCATGGAATCATAAATATCGATTTTATAATTGAGGGCGTGAGGTCAAGCGTCAATTTGTAATTGGAAATTAATATCGTATTATTTAGATCAATCTGACTGCTGTTCTTATCTTGTTTTATTCACACAACGTTTCGCTCGATGTAACCTCCGAATTTCTTCAGCTGTATCTCGGGAATCTTTCCATCAAACTTAGAAAACCTTTCTGTCAAACTCGAGAACTGCATAGAATTTCGAACGGAATGCTATCGTTCCATCAGCCATGACTGGGTAGAAGTCTGAACTATTTCGCTGTTGTAATTTGAGTGTCGCCCGCACTGAGGATTCAACCTTCAAAGTCTAGAACCGTGTAACTTTAACACTGAATTTCACTAATTACTGCAGCCACTACGCCATGTGCCCAAAACTGCATACTTACAACTAAAGCATCCACCTTTCAGATTTACATGTTAACACTTCGCTCTATAAATCCCGGGCCTATAATATAGATGGTGCCAATTATGAAAAATATATATAACGTTTATAAAATAATAATCTTAAAATGGTAAATGGTAAAGTTTGAACCCAATCGGATGATTAGCGTACAAATTACAGTTATTTAATTAAAGCTAAATATGCACATTTTCGAAACAATGGGAAAATCTGAATTTCTTGTGTTCATGAATACCGTTCAAGAAAAGCAATGACTTGATAAGTGTTATACGAACTCTACTCTGTCAGAAACAACGGGGAAAATGGTGGCATGTTGACTTTAAACGTTGTCGTACTCAGAAATGTTGCTGAACACTCAGGTCGCGAAAAATTCAGCTATTGTCCTGCTGGAGTTCTTTCCCACTAACTTTATCTCTCTCTCTCCCTCTTCTCTCTCTCTCTCTCTCTCTCTCTCTCTCTCTCTCTCTCTCTCTCTATATATATATATATATATATATATATATATATATATATATATATAAACTTTTCGATATAATCAAAAGCTCAACATACAGCTGAAGCTTAGATACCAAAGGAAAAGATAATAGAAAAATATATACTGATGCATATAGATTTATTGATCAATTTGAAACAGTGGATACATTGTTGAGAAGCATTAGACGATGAAATAGCTGCCATAAAGATATTTCAGAACATCTAAACACTGTATTGCATTCCCTTAATTTAAACTAAATCTATATCCATTATATCCCTCTTTATATAAATCTATAATATAAAGCTGAACGTCTGTGTGTGTGTGTGTGTGTGTGTGTGTGTCTGGTCACGAATAGGCTCCTATATGGTTGACTATTATAGAAAACTGATCACATATAATGATAGATGTATCGAGACACAGGAATGGGTATGTTTGATCTGGCATAATGATGATTCATTAAAATTGTGGGGTCTGCGTACGCGCCTGGTACACACAGTATGGAAAAAAAAATGAAAAAAAAAGTTTACAAGTGTTTTTGATATAGATGTACATAATAATACTTTGATAAGTATGTTTTAACTTAAATAGGGATGGGATAATAAAATTGGGAGGTCTGCGTTCGCGCCTGGCCTCCATAGAATGGAAATAGGCACAAACTTTAATAAAGTCACTGTACGATATTAGAAAGAACGATCGATGCTGGAATACAGTATTTCATGATTATATGATTGAACAACAATGAAAAAATGCTTAGTTGATCCTTGTTTGTATACCCAAGACAAAGGCAATAAATTAATGATTTTAGTTTTATTGGTCGATGATATTTTAATCGCATCAAAATGTTAACCGATATTAAGAAACAATAAAAAATAAAAAAATGATCGAACTTGGCATGATATATTAGTTTCTGGACATACGATTTACTCATGAAAAATAAATTATCAAAATAAGTTAATCGAGGTACATTGATAAAATACTATAAAAGTTTGGTGTGCAGGAATGTAAGAAACGCTCTACACCGGTCTAAAATAATATAAATAAAAATACAGACATAGAATCTAAAATAATTGGCGATAAACTATACCGAGATATAATAGGAAGCCTTATGTACTTAACGACTGCTAGGAGACCTACCATATGTTACACAGTAACAAAACTATCACAAAAAATATCAAGACCGACAATGAAGAATGTAAACAGAGCTAAACAAGTGCTTCGTTATTAAAAAAAAATAAAATAAGGAACAGCATTTAGTATTTAGAAAATCAGCAAGTCCCCTAAAATTAGAGGGGTTTTCAGATTCAGATTGGGGAAACAATGAGTATATTATTTTTTCCATTTATTGTACATTCTTGTTGGCTTAATACGGATAACTGGATATTGCTTTACACTATCAAAAATAGGCCTAAAAAGAAACATATATATAAGGTATTTGAATCCATGCAAAACTTTATATTTGGGTTTTAGCACGGAAAAATCAGTGCTAAAGTGTGAAAATGAAAAAAAAAAAATGCAACTTGCAAAGTGAAGGTCGAACGCCGACATTACGAATGCATTAACGTAGTAGCTATTGGTTCATGTTTTAATTTTTAGCCTCGCTGTAAACACGTTTTCATAGCCCAGTCATTTACGGCAGAGGTAAAAGAAATCGTGAGCTGAACGCTTGGGTTTCGATTCTCGGTGGTGGCGCATGAGTTTTTTTTTTTTTAATTTTTTAAATCATTACTATATATTGCATCCAATCTATCTTTCTATCTATCTATCTATCTATCTATCTATCTATAAAAGTGAAAATGTATGTCTGTCTTTTCTCTATGGTAGTTAAAGAAGACTATCATACAGTAAGGCATTACTTTACATATTCACACTTTTTAATATATAGATATGCACATAACCTTATGAACAGTACATACGGCCCGACCAAAACCAGGCGGAACTGCTAGTATATATATATAAAAGTGAAAGTGTGTGTGTGTGTCTGTGTATGTCTGTGTACAATTCCCTACGCAATAACTCGGTCAATTTTAAGTCTACAGACTCGAAATTTTATATACAGGGTACTGAGATTTGGGAAAATCGATGTGATCAGTTTTAGGCAAGAAATTTGGCTGTTAAGGGGTCAAAGTTCAACGATTTGACATTTGAGAACTCTACCAAACTCCTCCGCTAATTTTGGGTGTAAACACTTGAAATTTTAGATACAGATTCCTTGGAATGGATCTAACTTAATAACTTGATTTGAGCCCAAAACAAAAAATGTTAAGGTGCCATAATAGGGGTCAAAGTAAGAAAAAAAGAAAAAAAGCGGTCAATTTTTTTTTCTCAACATACACCTTCAAACAACGCCGCGCTGAAATGCTAGTATATGTATACTTTCTTGGATTCTGCATAAGTGGATTTTACCGTCATTGGATACTTTACCCTTCACCAGACTATCCATTAACGTGAAATCATTTTTTTCTTCACCCTATTCCCTCTGCTTCACTTTTTGTTATCAAGTAAGATCTGTGACTTACTTGTAGTTTCATCAAATACTTTTGCAAGCTAAATCCGATCCCGCATTTTACTAAATCCTACCCTGTGATGAGAAGGAAAGTATTTCTTCGAAACTCCGCGGATTAAAGAGTATCCACTTATTTAGTGTTTCCTTTTTAAAATTAAATATGTTTTTAACTCTTTTTCTAAGTGCTTTCTAACATGTTTTATTAACTACTTGCTCTTCATATATATATATATATATATATATATATATATATATATATATATATATGAAGTACAGAGAGAGGACTAGTAAGAAAGGTAATGGAATAGAGAGGGGGGAAAGAGAGGAAAGGGCTTGAAATAGATAGATAGAGAAAGTCTTCAGACGTACCTCACAATCGTACTGTATACAGATACTCTATGGCAGACTGGGATAGCTTCCGTGCATTCATATCTGATCTACCTCTGCATTCCATGTTTAAAAAGGATGTGTCCTCTATAGTATCAGATCTGACCGAATGGTTAATTGTAGACATAGACCGATTGCTACCATCCAAAAAATTCCAACAAAAACCTAACAGCCAGCCATGGTTCTCCCCAGAATGTGCTGCTGCCATCGCGCACAGAAATCACTTTTTCCATAGCTACCAACGTAATAGATGCACTGAGACTAAAGTTGCTTTCAGGAACGCCAGCAACCACTGTAAAAGAGTAATAAAACAATGCTAGAGAGCTATATGCTCAGTCCTTTGAACTCAAAGTAGCTGATCAGCGGCTTGGTTCCCACCAGTTTTGGCAAATAACAAATAGGATCCTGAACAGAAGCGTGCGTTCTATCCCAACCATTATCAATGGACTTGAGGTCATCTCATCAGCATCAGACAAGGCCAAACTATTTGACAAGAACTTTGCAGCTAATTCTACCCTATGCGACGAAGGCCGTCAACTCCCCGTATTTCCTCCTATAATACATAACACGCTAGGTAACATACAAATATCTGTGCGTGAGGTCGCCAAGCTAATCAAGAACCTTGATTCCAGTAAAACAACTGGCCCTGACGACATTCCAATTATAGTGTTAAAAAAGCTTCAACCGGAACTTGCCCCCATACTTACAAAACTGTTTAAGCATTGCCTTAAGGAGAAGTGCTTTCTAACACTCTGGAAAACCTCATAAGTATGCCGTATATTTCAGAATTCAGGTGATAAGTCATCTCCCTCTCAGTACAGACCAATAAGTCTCCTGTGTGTCATGAGTAAGTTGCTGGAATCCATATTAAATAGAAAAGTAGTCAAACATCTCAGCAGAAATAACCTTTTTAGTGATATGCAATATGGTTTCCGTTCTGCTAGATCTACAGCAGATGTGCTAACAGTTATATCTCATAGGATTAGCGAATCTCTCGACAAAGGCTTCCTTTCTAGGGCAATTGCTCTTGACATATCAAAGGCCTTCGACAAGGTATGGTATAAAGGCATACTTCATAAGATTTCCAGCTACGGTATAACTGGAAGTGTTTTCTCAGTCATTAAATCATTTCTTTCTAATAGGTTCATAAGAGTAGTGGTTGATGGGCAAAAATCAGAGGCCTGCAGTATTAATGCTGGAGTCCCATAGGGGTTCGTCCTGGACCCAACTCTCTTCCTGATCTACATCAATGATCTCCCTAAACACATACTTTAATCATTCGTTGACATCTATGCTGATGACACGACCATCTACGGCAACACATCAAAGGCTGTAAATGACAAAGTTCTCTTTGATTCTCTCTCCTCTGATCTCGAGCGCGTGGTACAGTGGGGGAAGTCGTTACATTTAACGCATCTAAAACCAAACTCCTATGTTTACATCATCAACGCTCTGATCCCCATCTGGCATCAATTGAAATGGATGGCTCTCGTCTAGGGAGGCTCCATGTTTTGGCTAGCTTCTGGGTTTGACCTTTACTCCTGATCTGAAATGGAACACGTGCATCAAGTCTGTTGCCAAGGTCGCTGGAAAAATGGTGGGATCCTTCAACCGCTCCAGAAGATATCTCACTACTGATGCAATATATAAAAAGCCAAGTACGCCCAAAGATGGAATATTGCTGCCACATCTGGGAAGAAACTGCTGAAAACAGCCTATCCTGCCTTGACAGAGTACAAAATAGACTTCGTGGCTTAGTGGGGGATGCCATTTTCTCTTCCCTGCAACCTCTCTCCCACAGAAGAGACGTTGCGAGCCTATCTTTGTTTTATCGTTATTTCCATGGCAGGTGCTCGTCCGAGCTCCAATCTCTGGCCCCCGTCGCCAATCTTTCACGAAAAACACCCCTCTAGCTGAAACCACTGTCAATAATTTTCCCCACTCTTTATCTGTGCCTAAATCAAAACGTAGATTCCATGAACAAAAGTTCTTTCTTAGAACTGTACGCCTGTGGAACTCTCTACCGCTTGCCTGTTTCCCTCCTGACTTCAACATGGATGTCTTCAAGTCCAACATAAACAAATTCCTAATGAACCGCCCCCTTAAGTAATGACACTTTATAAATCCCTAATACTAATAAATACTGCAACACTATCCCATTGATTACTGTACACAAAATAACCCTTATCCCCGAGTGGCTTCTGGGCCTTGATAAGTGGTGATCCCACTGTTAATTGTATGCAACATGTTCATACACATTTATTGGTATGCACACGTCCGTGAATATCACATGCGTCATTTTCATTTTGTTCATAGTATTATTTTCAAGTCTTGCCAGATTTTTCTTGTAGTATGAGTTAAAAACAAGGGAAAAGAAATGATCAAATTCTCACCATTTTGTTTTCGATTTGATGTCAGACTCTTTGTTGTTTGTTCCTTCCTTAAACATCGACTTGGCAAGGAGAAACCATAGTTCTTTTATTCATCTAATAATCTAATAAGCACAGCATCTTGTTTGAATTTATATATATATATATATATATATATATATATATATATATATATATATATATATATATATATATATATATATATATATATACTAGTAGGTTTTCCGCCCGGTCGTAAAATACGCTTAAATATGATATTTTAACGCATGATAATTTCGTATTTATTAATATAGACCCCATTCTTTACGGATTGTTAGGTCCTTCTTCGTTATAATAACGAAATCAGTCAGTCGCACTATTCAGTTTCTTATGGAAGCACATATTTCGAAAAATATTTTCTTTAATAATTAATATTATACCGTATCGTTTTTCGTAATCTTTTTATATATTCATTACTGCGACACGTCAATTAAGTAGATATTGGTTTTAGTTTAAATTTAATATTTAGTTTATCGAATTATACTATTATAACGAAGAAGTACGGGTTATTATACTGTACCAAATATATAATAGTCCGGTCGTAAAATATGCTTAATATGATATTTTGATTCATGCAGATTTCGTATTTATTACATCGATTATTATATTGTACCTAATATATAGTAATTATTTCAAAAATAAAAAAAGCCAATAACCATTTATCGCTCCTTAGTTGTTACTGTTTGAGTTATCGACATATGGATCAGAAAACGTTAAGAATTAAGCGACTTAAACGTATAAATGCATATTTGCGCATGCGCAGAAGTAAATGGTTTAGTCGACTTACTGCTGCAAAATCAATTTTTTCCCAATCTCAACCCCTTTAGCAGCTATTTTTACCTACTACAAACGAATCGAATTTGTTCCACAGGTAAGAATTTCCTATATATCAAGTTCCAAGTGTGTAGACAAAAAAGAGAGAGGAGTTTGTTAGAAACCTTTTCGGTGTAGTCACTTTCCATACATATTATTTATCAATGCAAGTCACAGATCATAACGGCGCAATTGAATATTATTTTTTGTCGATCACTTATTTCATGACTGGGACATTTCATCCACAATTATCTCCACGGGTGTGTGTCTTCGCCTGTAATCGAACTCTCATAGGAATCAAACAAAAAGCGAATTCGAGGAAAAGACACTTTATTGAGATGTTGGCGTTGCCTTCTCTTTTGCTCGTTTCAGACTACAGAAATGTACAGCGCTATGTTACTATGTAAATATATTAATCCGTGCGCTGGTTAGTAAAGGTAATATGATTGATATTGAGTTCCGTGGAAAATTGAAAGCATTTTTGAAAGATTAAAATAAAAATAAAATCATTTTTTGTAAAGGCTAAAGGCACTTTTTTGTAAATGATGTAAACAAATAAATAAATAAATAAATAAATAAATGTCATAATTTTATAATTAGACTAGCAGGGAGGACGATGTAGCCCGGGATTGAATGATTATCAACGAATGCTTCACATTCTCTAATTTTTATTGTCATCGAAATCGGTGAATCGCCTATTTTTCAATCAAATCGATTGATTTCCCGCTCTTGTTGGGGACATATCGCGATGCACCGGGTGGAAGCTTCACATGCCGCTTGTAGAGACTTAGTTCACAATACATTGTACCGTAGAGAATCTACTGTTGATTTTATAAAATTATGTTTATATATAATGTTTACATTAAAGTTTAACACGCTAAAGTCTAGCACTATACTTAAACTGTGCTCTAAACAGAAACATAAATTTCGAACGCGCACCTGCCATATCAAATAATCTATTGTTCATTTTATATGACTGGTCTTACTACTTGTGCGGTGAAAATGGCTTAAATTTAAGTTGAAAATGTAATCAAACACATTCATTTCAAACACATCCGTGCCATATCATAGAACCTACTGTTGATATTATATATTGGACCTTTCGGCTTGTGTGGTAATAAAACTTCTCAAATGCACTTGTGATGTAAGGCTGTGTAAGGTGTTAACTTTGGTTAAAATCACCTGTTCCTCATTTCATCGAATTATTTCGATTATAGATACGTGTCGAAGACATTCCGATACAAAACATATCTACGAACACTACCAGGCACATAAAATACCATCGTGTGCAATTTCATAAAAATTGAACAAGCCGTTTTCGAGTCCATAGGAAACGAACTCATACATTCAGAGTTCCTGTTATATAATAGCAGAGATATGAGTATTAGTGCAAACACTGGTGAAACATTTTTCCTGTACTCTTTGAAATGAAAGTGTACACCGTAGTAAAAGAAAGCGCATTATTCAATGACCCGAAAACATAAATAATATGCTTGATTACGTATAATTAATTCGTTGATGATAATTAACCTCAATTCTTGGCGGTATAGTCACCTTCAAAAGTTTCTCAAACAAAGATGCGATTACACGCGTATTGCCCAACAAGTAATCGCTTTGCTTAGTGAAGAGGTGCGTAATTCATGTGTTTATTTATTCCGCGGTTTGTCTGAACGCAAACACTTGAAAGTCATTAGCATTAAAACATTAAAACGAGTCTGACCGTTATAAAAGCGAAAGCCGGGCTATTGAAGCCATCAGTGCAGTCAATCGATTGCGCTCAAGGAGTTAGAGAGCGAGTTAAGATCTTAAGTCGGTTTGTATTTGTGTGTGTGTGTGTGTGTGTGTGTGTGTGTGTGTGTGTGTGGATATGACGTGCTCCAGAAACAGCTCAGCGATCCGTAAAGTAAATCCGATTTCTCTTTGTCAATTCCACGAAGCAAAAACATCTGCGGCGTTATTATCCAACGCTTTGTAGACTTCTGCTAATCTGAGCCTCTGAACAAAATTGAAGATTACAGCTAATGTTATTGACCTTACAATTATGAGCTTGTTTTCTATCCTGCTCGGAAAAACCGTCAATGCAACACCGCTTATAATAAACGCACTCTGAGAGCATACACTTCAACTCTGGCTTAACACTTACAACACTCACACTTAACCATATAATTCGATGAGTAAAATTTCAAGCATTTTCTTTTTTTAAAAATCGAACCATTGCCCTCTGTCAGTCAATCAGTAACACTTTAGCTTGAAATAGAATATTCGTCGGTCTATCACGATCTGGTCGAGATCAAGAGGAAGGAATGGCAGTTTAGATGGTTCGGAAGTGCATTGAGGGCCGACGACGACACTGTCCCTTTTAAACCAGGAGTCGCTAGATAAAGGCGATGATGTGGGCAGACGCCATGCACAATGATCTCTGTCGAACTGGACTTCACTTGGACCAAACCTATCATCATGACTAGTGGAGAAAAAATCATTATTGCAGACCTCGTAGTAGCTCAGGGTTGGTTGGTTGGTTGGTTGGTTGTTTTTGTATTACGGCATATCAACCCTTTTCGGGTTATTAATGCCGAATCCAAAGATTTTGAAGAAAATTTTTTTTAATAGAATATATTTGTGGTTTTCACGTCGGTTTCTATTTAACCCATAGTTGGGACCCTAACAGGTACTACCACTCCGGGTCAGAGTGGACCTGGGAGCAATGGTAATTAAAGGGTGGCTCCACACTCCCCAAAGCCCACAAGCTGGGGCCTCACCACTGGATATAGTTTAAGGTCATATCCAGGACCCCCATTGAGGGACTTTTACCCTCTGCAGGGGGCAGTCGGCGTATTCTAATGCCCCACCGACAGGGCCAGTAGCTCAGGGCAAACACAAAGAATAAGAATAAGAGACGATTTCTAACGCTTAGGTTTGAATTAGTATCTTTGAATATGTCCAATAATGCAGTTCTGAATATTTTAGATGAGGTATGAATGTTTGTATCGTTTTGATTGTTGAAACAATTATTCTCATCTTTGGTGTTATTGGTACCACGTTTCGGTCGATGTAACCTCCGACCTTCGTCAGGTGTAAACTCCATTTTGTTTTTAACTAAGGGGAAAAAAGGTTTCTTTCTATCGTTTTTTAACCCTTTCACACATACGCCCGACCCAAGGGAGATAATCCCTCCAAATCCTGTTTTTCTTAGAGTTGCCTCCCTTGCACTATGTTTTCTAGAAAAACGAAAACACATGTAAGATGTCTATCCACGGTTTCGTATTTTTTTTCACTAGTAGTGACAATTAGCACAAGGATTCAGTTAAATATTGAATCATAGGAAAGTCTTAAAAAGTACCAGAATGACCCCTGGAAATTTACCTTTTTTATAATTTACGGACACACCCTCAAACCCACGGTCCGATTTCTTGCAATACGGAGCTAACCCCCTTTCCCTTAGTTGAAGAAAACGTAGAGTTTACACCTAACGAAGGTCGTAGGTTTTATCGACCTAAACGTTGTACCATTAACAACTAAGATGAAAATAATTGTCTGAACAATCAAAATAATACAAACATGTCCAATATTCTCTGAGAATGTCGGTTGAACATTAACGCTTTTTAGATAGAGAAAACGTCTAAAATACTTTTTTCAAACTTAAGCATGACAAATCATCAAAAACCTATTTCCAAACTAAACATGACAGACCATCGAAAATGCTATTTCAAACTTATGCGTGACAGACCATCAAAATATATTTCCAACCTAAGCATGACAGACTAGCGAAAATGCTATTTCAAACTTAAGCACGGCAAACCATCGAAAATGCAATTTTAAAATTAAACCTGAGTGATCAGCATAATGCTATTTCAAAATTAAGCGTGACAGACCATCGAAAATACCGTTTCAAATTCAAGCGTGACAGACTGCCGAAAATGCTATTTTAAAATTAAACTTGACAGACAAATCAGAAACCCTATTTCAAACTTAAGTCTAACAGATACTTGGAAAATGTTATTTGAAACTTAAGCCTGACGGACCATCGAAAACGATATTTCATATTTAAGTGTGATTAATCACCGAAAATGCTATTTGCAACTTTAGCGTGACGCGCCATTGCACATGCTATCGTATTTCAAACTTAAGCATGACTGATTATCGAAAATTCTATTGCCAACTTAAACATGACGGATCATTGAAAAAGCTATTTTTAAATTAACGTGACGGATCACTAAAAATTCTATTTGAAACTTCAGCGTGACGTAGAATAGAAAATTCTATTTCCAACTTAAACTTGACAGACCATTGAAAAATCATTTTTCAAACTTAAGCGTAACGGAAAATCGAAAGTACAATTTTAAAATGAAGTGTGGCAGATCATCGAAAATGCTATTTCAAACTTAAGTGTGACAGGCCATCTCGAAAACCTTAGTTTAAACTTAAGTGTGACTGACCATTGAACTCGAACCTACAATCGATCGACCATTGAAAATGTTATTTCAAGCCTAAGCGTGAAAGATGATCGAAACTTTGATCTGAAACAACAAAAAGAACAAAGTGTAGTATCTGTTTCGTTATTACATTTCATCTTTTCTATCTTCGATCAGTGAAGGATAAATTCTTCTAAACTGAGGAAATTTTTGTTTTTATACCAATGCGGAGTACCCATTTTTGAGAAGCTGAAGTTTTCCTACATTGAGTTTGACTTGTGACGCGAGTAAATAGTGACTAACGCTTACCTTTAACATTTTCTTCATTCACTATGCTGAGATAACAGCCTTTGATATTACATTAAGCTCTACACCCGGAAAACACCGGGTAAATACAGCTAGCAACGTATAATCTTATTAGCATCTCCAGCTCATTAAATTTAGCCCAATCTTAGAATACTAAAGAAGCAGTGATAATAGAATATGCATAATCGCTTAATGTCCGAGCGCTGTCTTTTTCATACGCCATTTTAATACTGTTTCCCTAATTGTTCATTCTTCTGTTGGTTCTGTTTGGTACATTTTTGTTGTATTTTTATAGCTAGCGAAGTGAGTATCCGTCATAGGACGGACAAAATTAATTCCCAAAACAAAAGAAGACTTGCACGCCATTTATTACACATTAGAAAGACAACACGCAATATATGATAAGAAAGCTTATTCTAGCATCGTTATTCCATGTTTCATCAAAATCTTTAAATTATTTTGATTTTTTAAATTTCTAAAATTTACTACTTAAGTTTAAAGGGATCTTAAGAAGAAATTGAAATTCAGGGAATCTTGCTTAACTAATGTCTAACGATTATTAATCAAATGCAATACAAATTTGAAATAATTAAATTTTCAGATGATTGTTGATACCCATATGTAGACCTCTCCCGAAAAAAAAACTTCTAAAATATTTAACTGAAGTTTGAGGAATATTTATTAATTAATATCTGATATATATTGTATAAAATTCAACAAAATTAGCAAGTATCTGAATTTTCACGAATGGACCTACTCCTTACACTCTTTGCTTGAAACCAAATTAAACTAAATATACTCTACATTCTACACATTTACGCTTATCATTAAAATTCATAAAGGTCGGTTAATTATGTTTGCATTGGTTTATTGTACTGCATAACAACCATTTATGGGCTATATACTTCCAATTAATACTGTCAAATTGAATATTATTGTAGGATTATTATTTATTTTATTATAAAAAAATCACTCTTAGAAAATATTACTCTTCGAAATCATTACTTTTCAAAAATATTATTCTTTAGAAAGCATTACTCTTAAAAAATATTACTCTCCGAAAGCATTACCTTTAGAAAATATAATTCTTAAGAACCGTTACTCGTAGAAATCATCACTTATAGAAAACCTAATTACTAGACAGCATTACTCTTCGAAAACATTATTTTTCGAAAGCATTATTCTTCGAAAACATTATTCTTCAAAAATATTTCCTTTAGAAAATATTATTCTTCGAAAACATGACTCACACGAATCATTGCTCTTTCAAAACATTGTTATTAGACAAAAATACTCGTAGAATACATTATTCTTCAAAAACATTCCTTTATAAATATTATTCTTCGAAAACATTACTCTTTGAAAATATTATTCTTTGAAAAAATTACTCTTAGAAAATATTATTCTTCGAAAATATTACTTAGAAAATATTAATTTTCAAAAACATTACTCTTATAAAATATTTTTCGAAAACATTACTCTTATAAAATATTATTCCTTGAAAACATTACTCTTAAAAATATTATTCTTTGAAAACATTACTTAGAAAATATTAGTTTTCAAAAATATTACTCTTATAGAACATTATTCTTAGAAAACATTACTCTTAGAAAACATTATTCTTCGAAAACATTACTCTTCGAAAATATAATTCCTTGAAAAATTACTCTTAGAAAACATTATGCTTAGAAAATAATATTCTTCGAAAATATTATTCTACGAAAATAGTACCTTAGAAAACATTACTCTTTAAAATATTTGGAAAATATTACTCTTAGAAAACATTATTCTTAGAAAATATCATTCTTCGAAAACATTACTCTTAGAAAATATTATTCTTCGAAAACATTACTCTTAGAAAATATTATTGTTTGAAAACATTATTCTTCGAAAATATTATTCTTCGAAAACATTACTCTTAGAAAATATTATTCTTCGAAAATATTACTCTTTGAAAACATTACTCGTAGAAAACACCTGCCATGAGCACCTGCCATGAAAATAACCATATTACAGAAAATATTATTTTTCGGCTGTGGTAATCTTTGTTTTTAACACGATGGACTCGCAGCCACCGATTTCTAGTTTAAAATTTTTAAAAGTGAGTAATATGGTTGGAGATGAATTTATATATACTTGGCCATTACGTGACTTGCCGATGATCGGATCGGGTCTCCCCGACCTTGCGTCTATCCAATGGATAGGGCCGGTGGAGTATTGCAAGTCACATTACCATTTATATAATCAAGCCACGGACGGTTTAGCCATCAGGCAGTCCTAAGGCATCACGGGTATCATTCTATACACCTACAAAGCCACTATTCGCTCATGCATGGAATATTGTTGTCATATATGGCCTGGTACATCTGACACTAGTCTGTTCCTCATAGATAGGAACAAAAAAAGAGTCGCCAGACTTCAACCTCTGTCCCATCACCGAAGTGTGACATCCCTGTGTCTATTTTACAAGTACTTTAATGGCTATTTTACAAGTACTTTAATGGCTATTTTACAAGTACTTTAATGGCTATTTTACAAGTACTTTAATGGCTATTTTACAAGTACTTTAATGGCTCGAGCGAACTCAAAATATTGGAAACCCCTCGACGTAAATATCCACGAAAAACCAGAAATTCAAATGTAATGTGAACAGACATCTCGCTGCCCAACCCCCTACATAATATCCCTGCAAATCTGGTCCTAAATAGTAACCCCTTACGACTTAGTGGCACTGTGCTTTGTTTTGAATGAAAAACAGTAAAAAAGAAATTCACGGCATACAGGGGCTAGTACCGTTCTATATTGCAATCACCGAATTTGTGGTTCCGACGATAGGGTAGTCAGTTAATTAGGTTATGAGTAGATTATATATAGGGATAATATATAAAAGCGTTCACATAGCTAACTTTTTATAAAGATTACTTGCGTAAATAAATATTTGACATTCTACATACAAACTGGTAATGCCTGTTTAGCATTATCGGTTAGTTTTAAAAACAAGGAAAAGTATAGGTTGTTTTGGTCATCCGTAACTAAAAGAAAGTCTAATATTAATAATTGGTGTACGAAAATGCAGTTTTACTGTAAAGCCTAACAGTAACAAGAAAAAAGATAAATTAGTGAAAATAAAATGTAACGAGATGTAATTATAGGCAGAGAAATGTAAAAACCTTTGAGACAGATCTATATGAAAGAAAAAGACATGAAACTATTTTTATACCTTTTTTATATAATGATCAAGATACTGACAAAAAAAGGCGATGTTCTTTTTTTCTACAGAAAGCATCGCTTAATTTAATAGTAAATTAATGTACGCCATAATTATGGCTGCCTTTTGCTCAATATACGAGTCCTTTTTTAAAAGTTTTTATGGAGACAATAGTACTAGAATGAACTTGAATAAGTGTTTCTTTAGATTTAAGTTTTAGTAAGGAGAAGAAGTAGTAGAAGAAGAAAAAAGAATAAGAAGAAGAAAAGGAAGAAAAATTAAAAAGAAGAAAAAGAAAGTGAACAAGGAATAATAATAATAATAATAATAATAATAATAATAATAATAATAATAGGAATAATAATAATAATAATAATAATAAGAAGAAGAAGAAGAAGAGGAAGAAGAAGGAGAAGAAGAACAAGAATAAGAACAAGAAGAACAAGAAGAAAGTGAACAAGAAGGACATGAAGAAGGATCGGGTAAGAAGAAGAAAAAAGAAATGGAAGAGAAAACGAAGAAAAAGAAAAGCAGAAGCGAAGAAGTTGAAAGAGAATGAGAAGAGCATTTTTATTATTAGCAAAATGAAGAAAAACCATAATAATAATAATAATAATAATAATAATAATAATAAGAAGAAGAAGAAGAAGAAGAAGAAGGAGAAGAAAAGAGAAAGGGGAAGTAAATAGAGAAGAAGGGGATAAGAAGAAGGAAAAAAGAAAAAGACGAGGAGACGAACATGGAAAGGAAGAAAAAAGAGAAAAGTAAAAAAGAGAAAAGAAGTAAAAAAGTAAAAAAAGTAAAAAAAGAAGAACGTTTTTATTTTGCCAATATTTAATTTTAAGCTGGAAGAAGAAAAAAAAGAAGAAGAAGAAGATAGGAAAGAAGGAGGAGAAAGAAAAGAGAAAAACCTCGACGAAGAAGAAAAGAGAAATGGGAAGACGAGGATGAAGTAGAAGAAGAAGAAGAAGAAGAAGAAGAATATTTGTACTTTACGTCGAGAAAAATACAAATTTTACGATAAATAAACGGAGTTTTACAGCAGAGTCCTTAACATCTATGTATACTATAAAAATGTTATGGAGTTTTTGGATTTTGTTCGTACTCAAATAGAAACGTGATTGACGGATAAAAATAAGCAGGCAGATAATATATTACCAAGGCAGTAGGTTTTGCAATGTCAGGAGCTGAGTTTCAATTTCAAATAATAAATAATCCAATGTGTATTTATAAAAGTCACGTTTAGGTGAAAAACGCACAGCATTTTTTCTAATAGTCCTATTAATACACATAAAAGGGGGTTCCGTAAGTAAGACATCTGACTTTTAGAAATGCATGTCTATAAGGTTCTTATATAGTTCTGCACGAAGGATCAATATTTTTTTCTTTTTGCAACAACGATTTATTTGGGATTTCTTTAATCTGAATATAAAAGGAATGCACAGAAAGTTCACAGAGATGAATGAAAAGACAAACCCGTGTCTCTACAAAGCCACCATTCATTGGACATGATCTCCAATAGTAGCTGTTTACGTCCAAGTGGCAATATGTTTTGTTTGGGATTAACAAAAGTAAAAGTAAATGTATATAACAACACGCTTAGAACGTAAGGGTGTTTTTAACATGATTAAAATTTGAGCTAACGCATTAGAAAAGAAATAGTGCTCGGAACCTCATTTCTTTAAAAAATAAATGAATAATTCCCTCCTCGAGGAATCGCCTTTGATAAGCTTGTAGCGTAACGATTAGAAACGCTGACTGTCGCCTAGGCAATAGAGTTTTAGTCTTGGTTTGAAGTAGTAGCTAGTTTAGTCGCACTGAATAGCTGCGAAACGGCCTGTCTGTGGATATATATATATATATATATATATATATATATATATATATATATATATATATATATATATATATATATTGTTGTCGTTGTATGCCAAATGTATATATTATTTTCGTTGTATGCCCAATGTATGTATTATTTTCGGAGTATATATATATATATATATATATATATATATATATATATATATATACTCCGAAAATAATACATACATTGGGCATACAACGAAAATAATATATACATTTGGCATACAACGACAACAATATATATATATATATATATATATATATATATATATATATATATATATATATATATATATATATATATATATGATATCGCATTCGAGAAAAGTGTATTGGTCGGACATTGTTAAAGGTGTCCACGAACTTGTTGATTTTAATACTTGAATTTTAATCGACCTATATTTTTAATTGACTTTTCATCAACTCTATATATTTTAAATTATCGCCGTTTACTGTACATTTTAGTTTTAACTTTTAATTCTAATTTTCGCTCCTTTGGACTTTTTACTTCAAAACCTGATGATGATCCGTAGACGAATCGAAAGCGTTGGTGAGAGTAACAACTATTGAACTTTTATGAATAGTTTTGATTTTGATACAAAAAACGATTTTATGGAAAATGGAAAAATTCAAAATCAATGAATCATAAAGCAAAGTGTTTCGGTTGCATTTAATAACATTTGCTTATATATATATATCTATAATATAAAGCTGAACGTCTGTTTGTGTGTGTGTGTGTGTGTGTGTGTGTGTGTGTCTGGTCACGGATAGGCTCCTATATGGTTGACTGTTTAAAAAAACTGATTACATATAATGATAGAAGATGTATCGAGGATCAGGAATGAGTATGTTTGATCTGGCATAATGATGATTCATTAAAAGTGTGGGGGTCTGCGTTCGCGCCAGGCCCCAAAAGTATGGAAATAAAAAAATAAAAAAAAACGTTTACAAGTGTTTTTGATATAGATGTACATAAGAATACTTTGATAAGTATGTTTTAACTTAAATAGGGATGGTATAATAAAATTGTGGGGTCTCCGTTCACGCCTGGCCTCCATAGAATGGAAATAGGCACAAACTTTAATAAAGACTTTTCATATTTATCTGTAATAATTATGTTTCAGTTTGAATAAATATGGTATAATAAAATTATAGGGTGTTCGTTCGCGCCTGACCGCATAGAATGGAAATATGTCACAAAGTTTAACAAGGTTTTTTAATATAGATCCACAAAATATTGTGATAAGTATACTACATTATGGGGTTTATCTATTTTATTTTTACTTTCATTATGGATTTCTTTTGTTTTGATGCCCCCAAATTCGAAGCTATCTCTTTAAAACCCTTCCTTTTCATAACCTATCATACTTTCATAAATCAGAGTTCATTTTCTGTAGGCTGTTTTTGAACCCAGTCAACGACGGGTACTTTTGGTATATATATATATATATATATATATATATATATATATATATATATATATATATATATATCGAGAAGGTCGGAAGTTACATTGACCGAAATCTTGTGCAAATAGCACGGAAGATGAGAACAATAGTCTGAAGAATCCAAATAATGCGAATAATTAATCGTCATCTAAAAAATTCAGAAACATTTGTGTTTTCATTTTATAATTTGTATAAATTTATTTAGAAAAGAAGTTCATAAATGAACAATCAATCAAACAGGCAGGATCTATAGACACGCGCATATAATTATTTTGAAAATATATTCATGATTAGTATGCTACAAAGAACACCTTTATGTTTCATTCTCCAGAGAAATCATCATGTTAATTGTATGAATATACATTTTAGAATTGCTTTATATTCAATGAGTGCTTACTCTTGTTTCTAATTAACCAGAATCTTCGATTTCATTACCCCTCACGACCTATTTATTCTATTCACCCGACGAGTATCCTTCCCTTTGCTTGAAAAGACATTTGAGAAAGGAATTTTCACATTTAAATGGCTCAAATAAACAAAATTTCCTTCGGTAATGGAACACAACTCTTGCTAATGAGTATTGTGCAAGACTTTATGCTCGACCATATGCGGCATTCTTAAATTTAAGACAACATATAAATAAGAGCATTTGAATAGAATGGTCAAACGTCTTTGAAAACAACTGAATTATGGAAATCATTTTACAACCTATTTCGACTCTTATATGAAGAGAGCAGTTAAAATTGAACGATATCACTACGAAACATAAGTAACTAGTTTTAAGTAACAGAATTATTGTGTCGTGTTACGCCGACAATAGCCATAACATTAAAAGACTTGATAGGTTTCGATTAATAACCTAAAAATACGTATCTGGAAAACTTTTCCAGATGGACGAATGAGTAGTTTCTAAGAAACATCCATAAATACCCACGTCGCATAAATTATCTTCCCGCGCTTCGGTAAACATTTGTCATATTTACATAAGTATTTATTTTCATATTTCAAGTCAAATGACATCAAATCAAATATATTTGGAAAAAATAAGAAGGTGCAACTAAAATGTTTTATACATGCATGTACAGGAGAGAGCTTGAATGCCTACTGGAGAGAACTTGAATGCCTACCGAAAAGAATTTGAATACTTACTAGACACTATCTTCGAGTTTTTAATTTTAAGGTATTTCTGTACAGGGGTTTGTCAGGACAATCTGGCATCTGGATATTTTTCTCTACAAGTAAACCCTGACTAAATATTCAAAATCACTTTATTCGCGGCTCAAAATAAGATCTCCACATGGTTAATCCACACCGGCTTTTACGAAGTATTGGTGAACCTTCTCCAAGTGATGTTACCCCAAGTAACAGCACGAAGCTGGATATTCCATTAGACTAGATGAATTCTTGTTCTGGAATCTGATAAGGCCAAGAGATTACAAGAAAGATATACTATGGAATTTACATATCATTTGGAAAGAGGATATTTATGTTCGCAACTGCTTTACTAAACTCAGCGTTTGAAAGCAAAAGGATAACTTTAATGGACTATTCGAAAAGCAAAAGGATAACTTTAATGGACTATCCTACATAGTGCCCCAGTAGATGTTTCCCCTGATAGTAGCCCCCTACACCAAAGTGGCAATGTGCCTTGTTTGGGGTGAAAATGTAATAAAAAAAAAAAAAAAAAAAAAAAAAAGAATATTTATGTATCTCATATAGAGATCGTATTAGCCCCGGAAAAAGAGGGGGTGGGTTGATTTCTGACAAAAATGAAACAAAAATCTCAATGTTTTTCCAAGCCGTTTTTCAACCTGAATATGGTAGTCACCGCCACGACCTCCTTTGGCAGATTGTTCCAGGCAGCAAAAACGAGGACAGAGAATGCTGCGTTATTTTTATTGAGCTGAAAGCGATAGTAGCACACATTTTGCGGTTGCTAGTGGAGATTACAACTAGTTGATTATGTCGTAACTACAATTCAATTTTTCGTCGTATTCTGGCTTGTAATCTCGTAAGCTTTTAAAACTGGATTACATCTTCCCTAAATATACTTTTAAAAACGAATTATTTTTTCCCGTTGCTAGATGTGAAGTCATGGTTTGAAAAGAATGAAACAGATGTCTCTTAGCATTAAGACGCTGGGAATAATATATGTTTTTTTGACCTGAATTACGTTCAGTGGATCCTAATAGTGTTAACAAATTACTTTCTTCTAGGGAGGAAGACTCCAAATTTGACTCACGCCTATATATAATTGCTTCGTCTTTTCACACAAGTGGATCGATAATTTCGACAGGCAAATACTTCTGTTATTCACAAGAAATCTTCCAATCTTTATCTATCAATCTATCTACCTATTCGTTTCTTATCTCCCCCCCCCTCTCTCTCTCTCTCTATATATATATATATATATATATATATATGTATGTATGTGTGTGTGTGTGTGTGTGTGTGTGTGTGTGTGTGTGTGTGTGTGTGTTCATTCAATGCTATCCGGGGTCTTTTAATATTTAAAATGCTTATTTTTACAAGAGACCAATTTTCTTTCACACCCATTTAGATCAATTCAATAAAATGTGACGTACCTATAACGTACGTACGTATGTATGTGTGTATATTTATGTCAGGCCATGTCATATGCTACTGGTACCATGTAACCCAGTACTACCTGCCTCATGGTCGGGTCATCGGCGACTAAACCTGTTCCCCCACCAGATTTGTTTGGTGAGGAAGGTGGCTGGTCTCCCTGATGGATTAAAAACAAGACCTTCCAAATGGCAAATGAACCCTTTTTCGAGGTCAACGGCCAACTAGCACCGTGTGTGTTTGTGTGTATGTATGTGTGTGTTGGGGTGGAGCGGGCAGCCGTAAGCCGTGGTGAAGGCAACCTTTCTAGGAGAAGCAAATCTCTGATTTAAAAAACCATAAAGTGGAAGACCAGTACCCGCATTAAGCTCGTCTGCAGTTTAACTTGTTGCTGGCTATCTTGCTCTTGCTTGTTGCTGGATCTCAACATTTTGAATCGAGAGAGAGAGACTTAGCTGTCGTACAAAGTTAAGACTCTGTAACATCATTTGTGTATAGATACTCCCTCAGGCATTTGTCTATAAAAATGGTCCTGTGGCGATGGAAAAGTTCTGACGTGTGGACGCTTGAAATGCTGGAAGCATGTAATAATTGATCTCAATGACCGTCTTCAGTGTCATGCTTGCTTGAGTGTGTGAATTCATCGGTAGGACTAAAAAAAAAAAGAGTCATTTTTAGGCTCATGGACTTTAAGTGTTTGAGGGAGTGGCGCTCGTCTGACAAGACGTTGCAATCATCATGTATGTTTATTAGATCTGTTATTGTTTTTATTAGCGATTCTGTTGTATTCAATTGTTTCGCTTGCCTAAGACTTTTGTTTATTTGCGTCGCACCTACTTAATTTCCTGGACGTAGTTTATTATTATTATTATTATTATTATTATTATTATTATTTAAATAGTTTTTTATTTAAATATTTATAAAACATTTTTTACATGCAAAAACGTTATGCGTGCACACGTGTTTCGCGGTATCACCCGTGGTCAGCATATGTATGTATATATGTGTTTATGTAAAAAACCCAAAATATAGGTGTTACGTAGAGCCCTCTCGAGATAAAAGGACCATTGCACTTTAGAGAAGCGTTTCTTGTCGATGAACTTGTGCATTTATGAGCGGTCGTGCATTTAGGAGCGGTCGTGCATTTATTCCAGCGGGGCTTGGTAAATTTGTAAATTAACGTCTCCGCTATCACACAGCCAAATAGTATTCTATTTTCATTTAGTTGATTACAAGTGAACCCACTGAAAACCTTGGAAAGAAGACAAAAATATTATTTAGATCTAATGTAATATCGAATCTCATTTCTGGCCACATTAACGTTGTAGGACTGTTTAGAATTTTTTTTTAACCAATACTACTTGGGAAGAAGTAGAGTGTCCTATCTGTTCTCATCTTTTCTCTCCTCGAGGAATCAAAGAGAAATCCTTATTGACTGGAGAAATTTAAATATTTTAGCTCAATCAAGAGAGATTCTTTTTGAAGAACTGGATGTTTCCGACATTAAATTCCGAACCTTTGTCTTACTCTACATCGTGAAGAGGCAAATAAATATATCCGAGTATCTACATCGTAGAATCACACGCAATCGCCTAAAAACGTTGAAAAATACCCCCTTTAGAAAAAAAAAATAAACGCAAGTACTTAATCAACATAAGTTAAGTCCCTGAAAGCCCTGGAATGGCTCGGAAATGTGAAACTGATTTTCCATCCTAGATTCTGACGGTTGTTTCTTTTCTATTTTCAAAAAGTTTTTCGGCTAATCGCCTTAAATGTAGAATCTTATTTTCTAGATGGGGATTATTTTAGCGACGGAGTATTTTAAATTGTAATAGCCACGGCTGTATGTAAAAAACTATTTAAAAAAAAACGCATTAAGTGAACCTTGAGAAACAGAACGCAGTACTAGCCGCAATAAAATGAGTAAAAAAAAATAAAAGACAGAAGGTGTTGTATAGCCGGGTCTTTCATATCAAGAGATGGTGGAGACATGTAACGGGTACATGTAATACAAGATAGACGATGATGAGACATTTATACCGTTATGTGATGTTTCTTAACACATATAGCGAGGAGAGGGCGATCAGTTCTTTTTACACAGGAGGGGTCAGTCATTACTTATGATGGAGAGGGGGACACATTACTTAGGATGGGTTATACAAAGTTCATTAAAGATGACTACACATCACCTTTGTTGTAGAAAGACGACACGACACAGTTTTACAAAAACCTGATGATTACTTCTTTTTTATCACATCGACCAGTCGAAGGCTGATGACGTCAAGGAATTCAAAGTCGTTTTTACATGTTTAAAACGTTCTCCCTTCGCTTCTAAAGGGACCCTCCTCTGATTATGTCAGCTCTGTCCGGTTCACTGTGCTGACCGAGCCGGACTCGACTGTCTCCTGTCTCCAACTCTCACTAAAACTAGCAAACTATATTGAGAATCTGCCTTTCTGCTATGACGTCATGTATGGCTCTCTCAACGTGACCCACTCATGTGGGGAACTCACGTGGCCTAAACATACGCGGTTCGGTACATGTCCCCAAACAATTTCTGCAGACAAAGAATTCTCACTAACCTATTTTTTTTCCTAACCTATTTTTCAACACATTTAAATTGCATTGTTTATTGTTTTCTAGCTGACCTTATTTTAATTCAGTTTTCATAAAAAGAATTGAACAATTAAATTCTTTTTTGCAAACAAACATATCTAAACTATTTTATATTAAATTGAACAATGCGAAATTCTACATTCCATTTCTGAATCTATTTCTGAACATTGCTTATAAAAGTTCGAATCTCGGTCTATGAATCACGCCTGGCAGAAGAGTGTCAAAATAAAACAACAATAGAAATCTTTATAGTAGCGTCGTGTTTTTGTTAAAGAATAATATCAATATTTCGTTTTTTTATTGCTTTTATTCA
Source organism: Euprymna scolopes (assembly GCF_053919585.1). Lineage (NCBI taxonomy): Eukaryota > Metazoa > Mollusca > Cephalopoda > Sepiida > Sepiolidae > Euprymna > Euprymna scolopes. The sequence goes on from NW_027633387.1 coordinate 37,496, forward strand.
GTCTTAAACAAAACATAATGCCACTGAAGCATAATGCTACTGTGATATAACCAGATTTATGGTTACTACCTGGGTGGCAATTTGGGTAACAAGATTTTTGTTCATATTTTATCCTGTTCTTTAAAAATAGTTATTTGGTTTGATTATTTTCTTTTACGACATATAAACCCTTTTCGGTTCAATCATATATTAAAAGTGTGTATGCTTAATATCTTAAAATATTTATTCACGGCGGTTGGTTTGGTTGGTTTGTAGAGGGAAATTGTTGTCAACGTATTGGGCTTTGCAGGACATGATTAAGTTTCGAAAAGTGAAAAGGGGGAAAAAGGAATGACATACGTGGAATGCCCATAAAAGTCATCAAACCTGATCCCTCGTGACTTCAAAAATATTTTTATGCATAGAATAAAAGATATTTTGTTTTAGAACTCTTGAGAATTTAAAGGAGAAGAATTAAGAAGAAATCGATACAGTGATACATGCGATTACGCATGTAGTTATGAAGGACATTTCGCTATGTATTGCATAAATATATTGTTAAAAACCATTGAAATTTGTCATTTATAGAATATTTGTGACATACACCATGTTACAGCAGTGCTGGGATCATTGGGCAGGTCATATATGCCGCATACCTAATTTAAGGCCAGCTGAAATGGTCCAAGAAATATCTAAAGGTCTCCCTCAAACAGTTCGGTATGTATTCTAATTCATGCGAAGAACTAACCGACGACAGACGTTCCTGGCCTGCCGCAACTCACAAATGAGGTTACAATTGCTGAATCCGCACGCAATAAAGAGCGCAAAAGAAAAGTGACATTAGAAAAGATAGAGCAGTCAACATCTCTGATACAGAATATCATCGCAGCATTAATACTTCACTAAAACTAAATTATTTTTTTATGTATTTTCAGAATTAGAATCGTTTTAGTTCCAAGATAATTGTGTTATTTTCGTATTTAGACATCCTCATATTGTAACATGCGAGAGGCGTTTCAAAAGTAATGCCTCCTATTTTTATTCCGCCCGAATAGATCAGAGAAGATGGCAAGTAGCATTGTTATGATAACTGAACTTATGCATTGATGATCTGAAAGTGCAAGCTTTCTAATGCAGATATTGACGATGCGAGACTCTAAGAAAGTAACCCCTGTCATGGACGTGCGTCAGAAGCAGAAATGCGTCATTGAATTCCTGGCAAAATTGCATTGAGAATTATGATGACTACGCAGAAAAATAAAATTTTGGAGCGCAGGAAGTCCCTGGTTTTACTATTACCACTCTCGTCCTCGTAGCTTTTCGACATTTTAAGTAAAAAAATAAGTGACTTTACTATTGGAACGACTCTCGTATGAATAAGTTGATTGAGTTTCGATTAAGTTAGCTAGTGTGAATTTTGACAAGGGTCAGATTGAGTCCATGATGATAACTAACATCTGTAAATCAGAATCGTTCCCAGAGTTGAATAAAAGCTGGGTGACAAGGCAGGAGTAAAAAGTTAAACGCCGTAGACAAAACAGAGAAATCAAACGATATGAGAATATGACGAATGCTGTCACATTTTCGAGCGGATACAAAACTAAGATTTTTAGATCAGTTTTTCTGTTGGAAGCCATGCGAACGAGGCATTTAGAAAACTGTTAATCTCAGCGAATATTATCCATTTTTCTGTCCGTCTGCGTCACTCAACTCGTTAAGTTAAAATGTTAAGATTAAGAAATAAACGACTATCAAGATGACGTTAGTCTTACTCTCTCTTTTTAATGTAGTACACGATTACACACCTGTTAATATGTAGACAATCGGGGCCTAACGCGTTATAGCAGAGTACATCGCAAAGGAGACTAAAACAAAAAAATACTCGACTCACATTTTTCTGTTGAAACAACGACATTTATTTCCGGGTACTTTCCTGAATTAAACGCGATTCTACGTCTTCTCTCTGACCTCTCTCCTCTCGGACGCGATCGTCGGTCTGTGTACACGTTCTTTTAATAGTTTTTCTTTTTTTTCTTACCGTGGCGTCACTTTGCACACGGCTCGGCATTTGTATACAAGTAAATTCTCTCCAAATAAAATCTTAAAGAAAACTCAGCAAACGCCTCCTTGTATCTTTCATGCACGAAAGAAATTTATTCATCTAGCAGAACTGATGACGAATCACAGCCAGAAGAAAAGAGGAAGATGAAGCAAAATATGCAACGAATAGTAGACGAAACAGCGACCACGAAAAGAAGCGGAGGCGTGTAATAGAACGCGTATAAACACTTCACGCATGTATGTATGAATAACGTTTTTATTTTGTTAATAGAGATTTGCAATATACAATGTAGCGCGGTAGTTTCTTTATTCCTTCCTAAAGGGTTCAATATATGAAATTCTGTAATGCATTTCAAATAGTTATGTGTGACGTTCTTTCTTATCTTTATTAGTTTTTCGCTTGATAGGATTTGCTTGTAACTCATTCAGATGTAACGTACAAAAAAAAAGGACTGAAAATCAGTAGCCTTCAGCAGTTGATCATTGTGCAGTATGTTAAAAAACAACGAAAACTAATGTAACATATCAAAGTCAAGTTTTTCGCTTGATAGGATTTGCTTGTAACTCATTCAGATGTAACGTACAAAAAAAAGGACTGAAAATCAGTAACCTTCAGCAGTTGATCATTGTGCAGTATGTTAAAAAACAACGAAAACTAATGTAACATATTTAGGAACCTACTTCAATGGTCATATTTAGTTCATATCACGATAACCTTAATCTGCAAACAAAATATTTTCCAGAAACAGGTGATGTACAGTTGAGGCAGGGGGCAGAGGTCAAACGCCGAAGACAAAACAAAGAGGATAAAGAATGACATCACGTTTTCTAACAGGAGAGAAAACTAATGTTTTTAGATCAGTCTAACATTTAAAGCCGTGCGGCTGAGCCACCGCCAAGTATGTAGAAAGCCGATAATCTTAGAGAATGTTAGCGATGTACCTGTCCGTGGGGGTCATTCATTTTCTTGAATTAAAAAATTAAATTTAAGAAGTAAATAACTAGCTACGATAACATTAGTCTCTCTCTCCCAAGTCTAATATCTCCAAATAAACCTTGAACAAAACACAGCAAACGTCTCCTGGTGTTCATATTTCTCCACGCAAATAAACTTATTTCTACAGCAACCACAACATTAAACACTGACGATTAGAAGAAGCGGAAACCCACGTATAAACACACCACATGTGTGTATAAGGACGTTATTTTGTAATATAAAAACGTTATGTTAGAATAATAAGGATTAAACGTTGATTTAAAATGTTTTCTACTTTTGTATTTTTGTATTTTTGTTAACAGTTTAAAAATGCGTAGTAGATTGCTTTTGCCCTGCTTTGTATGTCGTCGAAGTTTCACGAAAAGAAGGGGAAAGGGATAGCAAAAGAAAAAGGAAAGTAGAAAGAGTAAGTCAAAATCATAAAAAAACAGTTGAAAAGTAAAAAAAAAAAAAAAAAAAAAAAAAATGATAAAACCACAAAAATTAAGAAAGAAAACAAATATAAAGGAAACATTAATTTCTCAAGGAAGCCATAAAGCGAGCAGCGACAATATTGTATTAAGGAAATTGGGTTTACCTTGATGGTAATTTGGGCTTTCAAGAGAAAACAACTGAAAGGAAAGTAGAAACAAAAAATCAAATACTTACAATACAAAAAGCAACGTGTGTGTATATATATATATATATATATATATATATATATATATATATATATATATATATATATATATATATATATATATATATATATATATATATATATATATATATATATATATATATATATATATATATATATATAGAGAGAGAGAGAGAGAGAGAGAGAGAGAGAGAGAGAGATTAACAGGCTGCTGGCCGTTATCTGGTTGTAAAATACGCATAAATATATAATTTTAATTAATGCAGATTTCTTACATTCAATGACCAATTCTCCATCGATAATTATCTAAAATATAGTAACTAGCCTGTGTGCCCGCTGTTGCCCGGGTGTTTGTAGGTGTGTGTTAAGCAAATAAATAAATAAATAAATAAATAAAAGTTGTAGTAGGCAGGCAGGCTCGAACCCGTGAAACGAAGGCGGAAAAGAAAGTGTTGGTTGAGTAAAAAAAAAAAAAAAAAAAAAAGGAAGAGAAAAGAAAAAAGAGGAAAATTGTAAGCGCAAAAAAAAAGAGTGGTAGTAGGCAGGCAGGCTCGAACCCGAGGGGGAAAGGAAAGTTAAAAAAAAAAACAAAACAAAAAAAAAACGTGACGCCTTCTCCCCCCACCAAAAAAAAAACAAACAAACAAACAAAAAAAAAAAACAGCGTCGTTTAACCCCTAAAAAATGAAGTTCTACTTAAACGGCCTTTATGAATGATAATATGAAAAGAGAAATTATTTCCCCCCTCCCGCCACGAAAATTAAATTTATCGTGTTATTCTATGTTTTAAATTTAACCCTCCCCCAACACTACTAAAATTTTTATTAAATATATCGTTATTTTATGTTTCAAATGTAATCCTCCCCTGCCTCTAAAATTGTCATATTTGCCGCCCTTCCACATCATCTCCGCGCTCGCCAAAGTTGAAATAATGCTACGGTGACATGTCTCGAAGGCTGAGTGGCCAAAAAGTGGGTACTCACTTTACGTTAAATTTATATAAAATGTTTTATTTTTTCAAAAATTCTCTTATCATATTATTCATAAAGGCCTTTTAAACGTATTAGGCAAAAAAGTAGACTTTCATTTGGTTAGGGGTCAAACGACGCTGGGGCACGTCGTAAATTATACCGATATGCCAAATTGATGATTGAATATGGGCCCAGTATAGTTTCCGAGCAAACTTCTAGAGTAAATATGGTATACTGGAGACTAATCCCTATTAATCCTCATTAATTCCTACCATAATTCTTAATTCTGATCACCTTATCATTTCAAAAGTTCATAGAGATTTCAATTAGATCGACTAAGTAATTTCCGAGAAAACTTCTAGTGTAAATGTGGTATTGTAGTGATTAGCCTATTTTAATTACTATTAACACCTAACTATGAATCGAACGGATATTATAATACTTAGTCCGCTGTATATCATTACAATAAAGGTTCGTACAACATTTCACCGAGATCGGAGCAGTAGTTTCCGAGATCGAGGGAACAGTTAGATAAACAAATCAACAGACAGACTGAGAAGTATACCGTAAATTTATATACACACGCGCACTCACATGCACACACATCTATTATATAAATCTTAGTCGTCTGTTTATGTATGTGTGTGTGATTGTATGTCTCGCTAAACTTTCGAATGAGAATGATTCCGGTACTGTCTTAAAGGACCGGGACTCGGATGTATAATATGTGAAATTTAGAATAATTTTTTTTTTTTTTTACATAGGCGTCACCACTTATCAAGGCCGATAGGCCACTCAAGGATAAGGGTTAAAGAGTGTAGAGTAGTCAAAAGGACAATATAGTAATCGATAGTAATGGAAGTTCGGTAAATTTGTTAACTTAAGTGGAACGGCTCATCAGAAACTTGTTCACGTTGGACTTGAAGACAACTATATTATAGACAGCTGGAAAGCAGGAAAACGGAAGACAATTCCACAGGCGTGCAGTTCTAAGAAAGAAGCTTTGATCATGGAATCTATGTTTAGGTTTAGGCACAGATAAAGAGTGTGGAAAATTATTGATAATGTTTTCAGCTAGTCTAGTTTTTCTTGTGAAAGTTTGGCAAGGGGGACCATAGATTGAAGCTCAGTCGAACACTTTCCATGAAAATAACGATAAAGCAGACAAACTCGCAACATCTCTTCTGTGAAATAAAGGTTGCAGCGAAGAGAAAAGGACATCTCCCACCAGGCCACGAAGACTATTTTGAACCCTATCATATTCATTTTTCTACCTTACCGACCGCAGAATGTGATGGGGTACGTAAAATCGTCCCGTTCTAAACGATTTCTACATCTGCGTTCATGAACCGTTCATCTATTAGATACGTAAAATAAATAAATTTATAACATGCTATTTTAAGCATCAACGTAGACGAATGTGTTATCGCGTTGTCGCATGACTATTAGTTTTTGCGTTTTTATTTTCAACATATTTTTGAAAACGTTTATTTCAGCAAACTTTTGTATTTAAACAGGGTAAAAAGAGTTTTTGCATATTTTTTTTTTGTTTTTACTTTGTATGATTTATTTGGCATATTTTTAATTTCAAATTTTTTATCGGCGGTTAATTTAGCTGAGGGTTGATTTCAAAATCAGATTAGTATTAAATACATTATCATTACTATCAGTAAATCACAAATATGTTTTTTTTAATCGTAACTGCTTAATACTTATTTTGCCTTAATTTCGAATTCGTAGCAGTGGGCCTACATCACTAGATTTTTTTGCAAACTGATATGAATAATTGCACAATAAAATAATTAAATTAACGCAACTTCATTTCCTTTTTCTATATAGCCCGATTAACGCCGGGTATCCTTGCTATATATATATATATATATATATATATATATATATATATATATATATATATATATATATATATATATATACTAGCAAAAGTACCCGTCGTTGAATGGGTTCAAAAACAGCCTACAGAAAATGGACTCTAATTTATGAAAGTATGATAGATCATGAAAAGGAAGGGTTGTAAAGAGATAGCTTCGAGTTTGGGGGTATCAAAACCAAAGCAAAATATGATGAAAGTAAAAATAAAATAGATAAACCCCATAATTTATTATACCATACCTGTTCACACTGAAACATTTATCACAATATTCTGTGGATCTATATTAAAAAAAAATCTTGTTAAACTTTGTGGCATATTTCCATTCTATGAAGGTCAGGCGCGAACGAACACCCCATAATTTTATTATACCGTATTTCTTCAAACTGAAACATAATTATCAAAGTATACTTACGCAGATAGATATGAAAATTCTTTATTAAAGTTCGTGCCTATTTCCATTCTATGGAGGCCAGGCGCGAACGCAGACCCCACAATTTTATCATACCATCTCTATTTGAGTTAAAACATACTTATCAAAGTATTATTATGTGTATCTATATCACTATAACACTTGCAAACGTTTTTTTTTAATTTTAAATTTTTTATTTCCATACTTTGTGGACCAGACGCGTATGCAGACCCCACACTTTTAATGAATCGTCATTATGCCAGATCAAACATACCCATTCCTATGTCTCGATACATCTTCTATCATTATATGTGATCAGTTTTCTATAAACCATATAGGAGTATATTCGTGACCTGACACACACGTTCAGCTTTATATATATATATATATATATATATATATATATATATATATATATATATATATATATATGGATCCATTTCCATATCGTTCATTGTAAAAGTTTTTTTTTTTTCAAAACGTCTGATTATAGGCTATTTTTGTGAAAATTTTCAAACGATTTAGGGTTTGAATATGTCCGAATGGTCTAGAAACAATTGTAACAAACGATCAAATACACTATTTGTTGCTATCAATCCATTGTTTGATGTCTTGATTTTGTTAAAACAATATATAAATGCTCAATTACAACATATGGTAATTTTTAAGCGTACAATTTAAGTCATCTCATTGTGACTTAAAATTTATTGTTATATGAACGGTTGCCGAATTATCAATTACATAAACCCAATAAAATTCGGAATACTATAAATAATATTTAAATGCTTACGGGCGCTTTAAAAGACTACTTTGTCAAATTTAAATGCGTAATTGGTAAGTTACGGCTAACTTGTCACTGAACACTGTTGCTGACGTCCTTCCATGTCTGTCCCGTTACTTAGACATAAATAGATTATAAGTTTTCTCCGTTTCAGTCTTCAGACAAAAGTTAAAATATTAACTTGAGCGTGGTGGGTTTCGAATCATATGACTAGCAGAGCAATATCTCCCCACAACACACACATTTATGATTTTTGATAAAAGAGATGAAACACATGTGCTTATGGATGAGAATACAATAATAATTATCGTAATATAACTATAATGATTGAAGGATTTTCACACCTTTACCCCCTTAACAAAAATCTAAATTAAACTAAATATAGACAGCATTTGTGCCCGTTACGCCTAGAAACCCTTTTATAAAATTCATAAATGATCGATTCAGTATAAGACTAAAATGATTCCAATATTTTCCCGATTCTGATACAATTATCAATTACGTACTAAATTGGCGATTATGATACAATTACCAATTTCGATTCCGATATTAATATATAAAATTGTTATTTTTCCAGATTGGCGTAAAAATACGTGTTACTTGTGCATATATTTTCTCAAACCTAAAATTACATTTATGGGAGTAATCTCTTTTTTAAGCTTTACTGATAATTTCAAATCAATATTTAATATTTCGGTGATAGTATCAGGCGTGGAAAACTTTGTTTTAAACAAAATTAAATGAAAAAAAGGTAATAAAGGGAATCGTTTTTGGCATTGAAAAATCGTCACAAATTTTTCAATTCCGATACTGATTCCAATACCAATAAAAGTCCGATTTTCGATTCTGATTCTCGATTCCGATTCCGATAATTGTCTCAACACTGCTGTGTATACAATATGCAAACATATAAACATAGCTAACTTTATATATATATATATATATATATATATATATATTTATATTACAAGTCTTTTTAACCTTTAAAACTATATAAAAACTTATTTAATTTTTATATTTATTATCATTAGTTATTAAACTATTTAGGCAGTAAGTCATTTGATCATCTGCAATCAATGCATCAACTTGCTCTCTTGAATTCACTATAGTACAAATATTAATTTAAGGGATCATCAGTTGTTTACCATGAAACACTCTTGCGGGGATTTTAAAACAAAACAGTATATTAAATCATGGCTCCCCAGCAGTGTTGATCAAACACCACCTCCATTAATTTTAAGAACAAAAAGTGTTACAGATATTAGATCTAGTTTCCTTTCTTGATTAATTTGGCTAGCCTATACATGTTATAAATTTGAATTCTCTCTCTCCCTCTCCCCCCTCTCTCTTACTCTCTCTCTCTGTATATATATATACACAACACTCAGTTGCTTTATCTCTTATTTGAACACTATGTTATCAA
>NW_027633388.1:0-46636 GCF_053919585.1 Euprymna scolopes
TAACGCCACCTATATTTTTATTCCGCCCGAATGGATCAGGAGGGATTTGAATTTGCATTGTATAATGACTGAACTCTTACATACATGACCTGAAAGTTTCATAACTCTGTTACAGATATTGGCAGTGTGAGATTCTAAGAAAACAACCTCTACCATGGACTTGCATCAAAAGCAAAAAATATGTCATTGAATTCCTTCATATAGAAAAAATTGAAACAACCAACCGTCACCAACACGCTGTTGAACGTTTACAAAGCCAATTCAGGTGATGTCAGCGCAAGAGATGGGTTCATCGATTTCAGATTCGCAACAGAGATGTGAGTGACAATGTGCAATCCAGATTTTTACGACTGAGGCAACAAAAGAGGCTGGCAATAGCACACTGAGAATGGTTGTGACTATGAAGAAAAATAAATTCTACGGCACAAAATGTAGCTTGTTTTAATGTTACCACTCCCATCTTTGTAGATTAGCCGTTTAGAGAGTCTAAAGTTAGATGGCTTTGGCTGGCAGTTAATTTGCATACGTTACAGTATTACAGTACTGTACTTTTAGATTAAAGAATGTTTGTTTGAAACAAGCTAAAGGAGAAAGAACTGATAAGAATTATTCTAGTTCGGCAATACAAAAACAGAAAGAAGAAAAGAAAACGAGAGAAACGATGCAAGATAGCAAGAATCGTGATTATCTGTCATCGACATTAGAACAGAAGAGCATTTAAACATCTGCAACTTCACTCTAAAATTCTGCAGCAAATGCAAACAGAATTACTATGTCAATGTTTTGTATTGATATCTTAGATGATGAAGCCTGAAATGACTTCTCCGGGAGGTTTGTAGATGTTATAAAGTAAATATGCAGATCTCTTTAAGAGAGTTTGAAATTTCTCATTTTGAAACTGAACAAGATGTCTCTAATCTTGGATATTACTTTGCAATGTGGAAATGCTAAAACGGTAAGCAGCAAATATCCTGACAAAAATGATGAAAAATACCAACAGAAGCAAAAATGGATTTTACATTAAATTCGTGTATTCAATCAATATCTTTGAGGACGCAAGATGCTTTTTTAAGACTTGACCAAATATAAAATAGATTATGATTGTGCACTAGTTTCGAATACTGCAGCCAAGCCCACTTAGCTAGTTCAAGCAAATTTATCCCTTTGTTTTCAGGACATCACTAATGAAGTATATATTGATATACTAAGCAAGAAAAAATTGTATTATATTATTAATTTTATTGTTTTAGATAGTTTAAAAAGAGGAGCTGAATAGAGAGAAAATGGAAAAGAGTGATGGAGATAAGGTGCACCCGACAGAGAAGGAGATTATGTATACAACATCATCAATCTTCGTTAAAGTGTAAATGCAGCTGATCTGGAAGGTTCGGCCAATAATAAGAATAAAACAATAATTAAACCTTCTACGTTATCATGGCTGACAGAATTAGAATAATCTACCTCTATGGATTAAATAGAGGACCCAGTTTGAAATTATATAGTTTTTTTTTAACATAGGAATCACCACTTATCAAGGCCCGGAGGCCACTTGAGGATAAGGGTTAAAGAGTGAACAGTAGTTAATGGCACAATATCACAGTAATCGTTAGTAGTGTAAATTTATATTCTTTAATCCAACAGCAAGATTTCAAAATTTGAAAAGTTTACCTAAAGAAGGTCGAAGCTTACATTAGTCAAAAGGTTGTAAAAATAACAAACAAGATGAGAATAGTAGCACAAATAATACCAATAAGCAATCCTCATGTAAAGAATTTAGAAACATAAGTTAAATTGTTCATTCAGATGACATTAACTGTAAATTGAGTTATCTCCCCTTTTCAAATTCGTTGTTCAGTGTGTTTAAAGCTAAATGGCTCTGGCTGGTTAATAATTTGCATAATTAGTAGCATTTTCAGGCTGAAAATCTTTACTACTTGATTAAAGAGTGTTTGTATGAAACAAATTAAAGAAGGAAGGCAATGACAAGAGTTATCGTAGCTCAGCAGATAATACATAAACAAAAACAAGAAAAAAAAACAAGCTAACGATGCCAGGTATTAAGAAGCGTAATTATCTGTCGTCTGCATACGAATAGAAGTGCATTTAAACATCTGCGACTCTAAAATTTTGCAGCAAATACAAACAGAATTACAATGCTAATGTTTCAAGTTGATAGCTTGGATGATGAAGCTTGAAATGGCTTTTCAGGTAGGTTTGTAGATGTTATAAAGTAAATATGGAGATCTCTTTAAGAGGTTTTTAAATTTCACATTTTAAAACTGAACAAGATATCTCTAATCTTGTATATTACTTTGAAATGTGGAAGTCCTAAAACGGTAAGCAGTACATATCCCGAGAAAAAAAACGGATATTCTTAAAATCTGCCCATTTAATCAATACCTTTCAAGCTCAAAATGTTTTTCCAAACTTAGAACAGATTCTGATGGTAGGCCTTGCGTGTCTGGTTTGTTTGCCTTGTAGTGTACATTAAAAATTATCGCTGTCGGAATTATCCTATGGCGCTTCTCTAAAGAAAAAAAATCTACCCTCCCCCCTTTATAATCAATGACCTCATCTTAAAACTAGAGTAAGAATTAAATATATGTTATAGTTTTACATAATGCATCTTGCTTGTCTTTGGCGATTGTACACAAAATGCATTAACACTATTTTTGATCTTTTCGTTTTAATGATGGAGATGTTCGGAATATATGATTAATGCAGGAGTTCTGAATTAAAATTGCATATATTCTGACAACCCTGACAAAGCGATGAGCAGGGTCGCTAGTTGATTAATTGATACATCTAAATTAACAAGCGTCTATTCAAAATACATGTATCAAAATGCAATTTCAAGCATTAGCATGACAGACAAATAGATATAGGAACGGATGAGTCAACAGACGGATAGAGCCATGTTTAGAGAGTCTTTGACACAATTAAAAATTAATTGCATGGGGTAGAACTGTAAAACCATTAGTAGAAATATTGGCATAACTTTACATTAGAAAACAGGATGCGTTTCAGAAAAAAGAAAAAATGCACTGAAATCGATCCGCTATCTTGTCACTAAAGTACTAGGCAGATACCATGTAACCCAGCGATTAATAACATTATTTGATGAGGCTTTGATGTTGCCGGCTGCTACATTAGCTTAGAAACAGTCGACCTAAATTAGAAAGAAACGAGGCAAAATGCAATGGTTCCATCTAAACAAGAAAATCCATAATCTGTGATGTTACATGCTCCGGTTATTTTTACTCCTGAAAACGCATTAAGAGATGATATTGCGACTCGTTAGTATGAAAAGAAAAAGGGTACACTTATGGAAATAGCATTTCAAAGTCAATGTTATAAATCAACGGAAATGCTACTTAAAATTAAAGCCGATTGGCCACTTGAAATGTTATTTAAAACGAAAGCCCGACTTGCCAACAAAAATGCTATTTAAAATTGCATGTGACGTCAACAAAAATGCTATTTGAAATTGCATGTGACGTCAACAAAAGTGCTATTTAAAATTGCATGTGACGTCAACAAAAATGCTATTTAAAATTGCATGTGACGTCAACAAAAGTGCTATTTAAAATTGCATGTGACGTCAACAAAAATGATATTTAAAATTGCATGTGACGTCAACAAAAGTGCTATTTAAAATTGCATGTGACGTCAACAAAAATGCTATTTAAAATTGCATGTGACGTCAACAAAAATGCTATTTGAAATTGCATGTGACGTCAACAAAAATGCTATTTAAAATTGCATGTGACGTCAACAAAAATGCTATTTCAAACTGTAGCATAACAGACCAATGAAAATGCTAAATTAAATTGAAATATTTACAGAAATTCTTTACAAACTGAAGCAATTTGCACAACGTTTCAGAAGGTGTAATCTCCGAATTGCTCAGGGCACATCTTTTCAAAAACTTGGGAATCTTCTTATTGAATTCTGGAACCTAAAAATGAGTTGCTGTAGTCTTCGAAAGACTTTAGGAAAATGAAATTCCTCTACTCATTTTGTGGAAAAGGAGTCAGGTGCAACTTAATTTTTTTTGCTATTTGAAAGCATCATATACAAATACAGTGCTGTAGGATTACTTGTAGGTTGAGATATAAGAACAACTTTGTGTGAAAGACGTGTGAGACAATGGAGATGTATGAGAACACAGGTGTGGTGAAAGTATATTTCGATCCGAAGGCTATTGAGGTTGTTCAGAAGTTTTATTACATCAGTGACACGATTGGAGTATAAGAATCAGCTAGGGCAGTGTGATTGTCAACGTTAGGGATGAGTGGAGTAAGTTCAGGGAACTACCACTGTTACTAATCAGCAGAGTGTCATCATTTTAAAATAAGGTGACAGTTTATTAGGGATGTGTACGAAATGTAATGATGCATGGAAGTAAAACTGGACTAGTGAAGGTTGAGAATATGTATTGCAAGGAGGTAAACGATATGAGAATAATATGATTGATGTGTAATGTATATCTTAAAGACAAACTTAGATCTGATGACCTCAGAGGAATATTAAATCTGCACAATACACATGTAGAGCAAAAGGTTCTATTAATTTTGTCCCATTGATAGTTCTTGGATTAGTGGATGTAGAACAGTTAAGGTGGCACGATCAGTTTGCTAGAGAAGGTCAAGGAAGTGATAAGGATGTGTTTGAGAGAAAGTGTGACAAATAAAGACCTGGCCAGAGATAAGTTAATTTGGAAGCACAGTTCTAAAATCTATTCAATATACACCAACATGTCAAGCTGAATATAATGTTTATTATTCTGTTTATTTAGAAATATAAAAGTCATTATTTGTTTTTATGTGTGTTATAGATGCTAATAGTTGAAAAATTCAAATAAGTTTGTGAGAATTGAAACTCCCAGGCTAACACGATTGTCTCCCTTTAACTCTGATAACCGGAAAGGTGACTTCCTGTTTCTCATATTTCTCTCTTTTTTCCATTGCACTCCCAACCAGTCAAGATGTGACAGAGACCGCTCCGGTAGCATGGCCACCCAACCAGAGCTCCTGACTAACCCGTCTGCCTCTCATCAATCGCAAGTAACGTTACTCTTATTCTCAACGAACCCCTATTCTCAACGAAGTCTTATTATTACTATCTATATCCTTATTATTTCTCATGTAAATTTATGTAAATAAATCTGCATTCTTCCACTAATATATAACGATATGTTTTTGTCACCATTATGCGACCTTTTGCTTTTCAATCACTTTACCATTCAATTAATTCAACTAACATTGGGGATGCGATCGTCTATAACATAAACAGACCATCCTGTTCCCACTACAAGTTTCAATGAGGGTTACATTTTTTTAAAAATCGAAAGACACTAGTGAAATTTTTCTTTGATTGCATCTTGGGTCACTAAAGGTAGTTATTGGTTATATCCATAAAATAACTGAAATATATTAGAACGTAAGGAAATGAAATTCCTTTTTTTTCTTTTTTTTTTTTTTAAATATTTTTACTTATTTTACATATAATTTCTATTAATTATCCTGCTTTTGATGATCATCCTAGGATAATCTCGTAACACATAGACAATATTAATACTCTCAATTAAGAATATGCAATACTTTACATTGCCCTGGTTCTTTTTATTTATTACTAGTGTACTGTATTTAATCTGATTGAATACTTTCTGATCGACTCGAGACTCTTCGGAAATAAAATATTCTAAAAAAATTATTTACATTTGTACAAGTCTCATATTTACTATTCTAATGAAGCTACTACACATTAGATTGCTTTTATGCTAAACAGAAACTGATCCTTTCCTCCACAGGATTGTTTTAGCCATAGAAGATACAAATGACTATATATATATATATATATATATATATATATATATGTTAAGTTTGCAGGTTGAAACAAGTAACGTAGAAAGCAATATAAATGACGACTCAATAAACAAAGGTAGATCAAATAAGAAGTGTATTAGGAAAAGGTATATTTACGGGATATTTACATAATGGTGTCAAATAAGAGAGTCTTTGCTGGAGAAAAACATCTGCTCTCGGCGGCCTTCGGTGGCTTCTGGTGAACACACACTCAGACATACTGAGTCTTTCTATTTATGTGTAATTACTATCCACATATGCAGATGAATGTGTGCAACCACAACAATATATATATATAATATAAAGCTGAATGTGTGTGTGTGTGGTCACAAATAGGCTCCTATATGGTTGACTATTTTAAAAAACTGATTACATATAATGATAGAAGATGTATCGAGACACAGGAATGGGTATTTCTGATCTGCCAGAACGGTGGTTCATTAAAATTGTGGCGTCTGCGTTCGCGCCTGGTCCACAAAGTATGGAAATAAAAAATTTAAAAATTAAAAAAAAACGTTTACAAGTGTTTTTGATAGATGTACATAAGAATACTTTGATAAGTATGTTTTAACATAAATAGGGATTGTATAATTGGGGGGTCTGCGTTCGCGCCTGGCCTCCGTAGAATGGAAATAGGCACAAACTTTTATAAAGACTTTCAATATCTATCTGCGTAAGTATACTTTGATAATTATGTTTCAGTTTGAAGAAATATGGTATAATAAAATTATGGGGTGTTCGTTCGCACCTGACCTCCATTGAATGGAAATATGTCACAAAGTTTAACAACGTTTTTTAATATAGATCCAAAGAATATTATGATAAGTGTTTTAGTATGAACAGGTATGGTATAATAAATTATGGGGTTTATCTATTATATTTTTACTTTCATCATATTTTGCTTTGGCTTTGATACCCCCAAATTCAGCCCAAATTTACAACCCTTCCATTTCATAACCTATCATACTTTCATAAATCAGAGTCCATTTTCTGTACACTGTTTTTGAACACAGTCAACGATGCTTACTTTTGCTAGTATATATATATATATATATATATATATATTTTACTAGCAGGCTATCCGGCATTGCTCTGTTGCAAAATACGCTTTAATATGATATTTTGATTAATGCAGATTTCGTATTTATCATTATATTAGAGGGGGTGCCTGGCGTTGCCCGGGTGTTTTTAGGTGTGTGTTTGGAAAAGAAAGTGTTAGTAGACAGACAGGCAAGAACACATGACGCGAAGGCGGAAAAGAAAGTGAAAGAAAACCTGAGAGTTTACTGCTGTGCCATGACGCGACAGGAAGTGAAAAGCGTTCAAATTTAGCGATGTCAATCAAAAAGTTGACTTGCAGAAATGGATAGTTAAGTGAATGAGCTGACGCAGGCGCAGAAATGAACGTCTGGCTGGAGGCCAGTTTATTTATTTGTTTCTCCACGATGTTTGGGAAAACCAGCTCCCCCCAAAAAGGGGAAACTCTGGTAGTGTCTTAATGATTAGCAATTGTCTGATATGAAGAGTTTCCCTCCCACATTGATCAAAGCTGATTGCCTTCTAGACGTCCCGGCTGGGAAAACCAGTTTCGATCAGTTTCGTTTTTATACAAAAAAAAAAAAAAAAAAAAAAACGTGAACCAGGTATTTTTTTTTAAAGTCAATCAAAATGAAGATAGAGACGACATCCGTTTTCGAACCTGGGATATTATAATCTAGGAAGTATAAGGAAGCTTCTCCAAAATAGTAACCTTGTCGAGAACCCCCACCAAAAAAGCCTTTGTTGGACATACACAAACGTGCACGCTCATTTTGCCTTTTATGTTATAGATTATATTGGACCCAATATATAGTAATGATTTAAAAAAGGTAGAAAAATCTCATGCACCACAATTGAGAATCGAAACCAAAACGTTTAGCTTATGATTTACTTTTTTCTTTGACATTAATGCCTGAGCTATGAAGACATGTTTGCTGCAACGCTAAAAATTTAAACATGAACAAATAGCTATTACGTTACGCATGCATATTCGTAATACTGTTGTTCGACCTTCACCAGGCAAATTCCATTTCTTTAATCTTCTTCTTTAATTTTCACACTTTTGCACGGATTTTCCCAAGCGAAAACCCAAATATAAAATTTTGTATGGGTTCAAATACCCTATTTATCAAGTTACATGTTTGTAGACCAAAAATTGACAGAGGAGTTTGGTAGACAAAATTTTTAAAGCATATATGTATATATACACATACAAAAATATATATAGAAAGAGGTTTGTGCTTACTATAACCTTTCTATGCAAATATTACACACGTAAACATCCTGTAGAATATCTGCATGAATATAATTACACGAAATAAATAAGATGATCATGCCATAAGAAAACCGAAAAATTTAATAGAGAATTAATTAAAATGAATGTTTAAAAGAATATGTAAATTAGCTAGATCTTTTGCAGATGAATGCAATTCCATACACACACATATATAATTTTTAGAATGTGAGAGAGAATATATAATTATTTCCGCAGTCAGACAACGGGCTCATCAGTTAGACACATCTGAACTCAGGATTCAAAACCAGAGCCTCTTGCATGCAAGGCAAGCACTCTACCAACTGAGCAAACGTGCCACACATAAGAAAGTCTTATTAACTATTACAGATAATTTAAACCACAACGAAATCCGACAGTGGAATAAACATACTTTCGTCTCAAACAAGGGATGTGATCATTGCGACTCGCTATAACCCACGTCGATGTCTCATTAGTAAGAACTTATACTCACTAAGGATGTCATCACGACAAGCTTACCTAATGAGCAATAAGAAATAGAATTTTTAGAATGTGAGGGAGAATATATAATTCTTTCAACAGCTAGACACCATCGCAACTCACAAGAGTCATGAAAGTCAACAAACCGGAAGTCCAAGACTCGAGTTTCGCCCTCATTTGGGTTCATCAGTTAGACACATCCGAACGTAGGATTCAAAACCCCAGCCTCTTGCATGCGAGGGAATCACTCTACCAAGTGAGAAAACGTGCTGCACAGTTACTAGAAGTTTACTAGAAGAAATGATTGAACATCATTTAAATTAGTTCTAAACCTGCAGATATTTGTAAATGCAAGAATCAAGAAAGGAGGCAGGTTGGTTTTCTTTGATTTGCACCTAGTTTAAGCGTAATTTTTGCTTGACTGACATTTCATTTAATTTAAAAGTTTCAGTTAGGAGTGCTGGGCAAGTGGTTGTGCAGAATATCAGACGTGCAACACAAGTAGACCATCAACTGACTCCTCATCTACACGATTGTGGCCTCAGGAAAGCCACCATGCGCGACATGGCACTAAAATCATTCTGATATTATACAACTGCTGATAGAGCAACCGCTCTAAGTGCTACCAAAAAGTTAGGGCTTCTGTACTATTAGTCGGAAACAGCAGCCAGGAACTGTCAATCCGGCACCCTCAACCCATGAAACAAAAGTCAGCCCAATCCAACTGCACCGGCATATATGGCACTCAAGCACCCCCATAGGGTCCAGTTTAGGGGAATGGAATGTGGCGAGAGTGGGGAAAACAGCGTTCATTGCCCTAGTCATGAAACAATAGTTACAAAGACGGGAGCAACGTTTTGTGCCCCAGAATTTATTTTTCTACACTCCAGAAATTAAATTACACATCTGTTTCTGACACACATGCATTACTTTTTTTAGAGTCTCACATCGTCAATATCTGCAACAGAGATTAAATTTTCACGTCATAAATGCATGAGATCAGTCATCATACCAATGCAATTTGCAATCCCTTCTTAACCATTTATACGGAATCAAGAGGTTCTTTGCTCAGCAACCGAGAAGGCTAACATGCTTGCCAGTCGGTTTGCCTCAAACTCCACACTGGACCCTCTAAACCACCCCCTACCTCAATTTCCTATGCGGACAGACGCCACGCTAGACGATCTCAGGTGCATGCTATCATAAAAAACCTTGACACTTCAAAAGCATGTGGACCCGACCTCATCCCAGCTGTGCTACTAAAAAAGTGCTCAGCCGAAGTAGCTCCAGTTCTCTCCAAACTCTACAACAAATGCCTTAATGAATTCTTGCTTTCCGGGCTGTTGGAAAACTGCTTCTGTGGTACCAGTATTCAAGAATTCTGGCGAAAGAACTGACCCATTAAATTATCGCCCTATTAGCCTCCTCCCACTTTTTGCCAAAATATTTGAGACCTTAATTAACCATGCTCTAGTCCAGCACCTTACAGATGCTAAACTTCTGACCGACCAACAATATGGATTTAGACAATCCCGTTCCACGGCAGACATCCTCACTGTAATCTCTGAACGCATATACCATTCACTGGACAAAGCGGGAGAGGGCAGAGCGGTAGCTCTAGATATATCTAAGGCTTTTGACAGGGTATGGCATGAGGGTCTCCTCAGGAAGATTAGATCTTACGGTATCACTGGTAGAATACTTAACATAATTAAATCCTTCTTAGATAAGAGAAAAATCCAGGTTGTCCTCGACGGTCGTACATCTAAACAATATGATATAAATGCAGGAGTGCCTCAAGGATCTATCCTTGGACCTCTGCTGTTCCTGATATTCATAAATGACCTCCCCAACAAAATTGCCTCTGAGATGAGTATATATGCTGATGACACCACACTCTATAGCAGGCACGACAGGAAAACAAATGAACATATATCTAAAGTAATGGCAGAAACACTAGAGGATGACCTCCAATCAGTAGTGGAATGGGGACAAAAATGGACGGTCACGTTCAATACCGCCAAGACAAAACTGGTTTCATTCAATAATTACAAGAAACCTTCTCTACCACCTATAGCAATGGCCAACGACTCTTTATCTGAGAGTACGTCTCTCAAGCTCCTTGGCCTAACGTTCACAGGAAACATGAGTTGGAACAATTACATTGAAAGCATTGCCAGGGCCGCTGCGAGGAAGGTGGGCTCTCTCTACCGTGCTAGAAAACTTCTAACACCCGAAAGTATCCTGTACCTCTATAAGGCCACTATTCGCCCATGTATGTAGTATTGCTGTCATATTTGGGCTGGTACATCGGCTACTAGTCTCTCGCTCCTTGACAGGGTTCAAAAGAAAGTCGCAAATCTGATAGGCCCTAAACTGGCATCTAAGCTTCAGCCTCTGTCCCATCGTCGAAACGTTGCATCCCTCTGCCTGTTCTACAAGTATTATAATGGTGAATGCTCTGAAGAACTGCAAGCACTTGTGCCCCCACGACGTGAACACCCTCGACAGACCCGACAAGCTGCAAAATCCCACCCCCACACTGTAGAGATCCCTAGATGTAAAAGATCTTTCTACTCCAGTAGTTTCTTCCCCAGAACTGCTAGACTTTGGAATTCCATTCCAGGTCACTGCTTCCCCAACTGTACTGACATGCATAAGTTCAAGTGCAACGTGAACCAACATCTCGCTGCCCTAATCCCTACATAGTACCCGAGTAGATGTTTCCCCTGATAGTAGCCCCCTACACCAAAGTGGCAATGTGCCTTGTTTGGGGTGAAAATGTAATATAAAAAAAAAAAAAAAAAAAGAATAAAAAGTAGGTGGCATTACTTATGCAACATCCCTTATGTGCGTGCGTGTATATATGTATATATAATCATGTTAGCTTGCTCAAATTCAACAACAGGGATAGTGAAGTAGTTTTTTTGTTTTATTTATTACTTACGGTTTCAACAGTTCCGCATTGTAGTTGATCTGGGCTGTATCTACTGCCAAAACAATTGCCTTTATTTAATTCATCTGCCTTTATATTAATATATGTTGGAATTCATATATCTGCTGTGGAATGTATTCTTTAGTATCCCGCTGAGTTTTTATTTGCACATCTTTGTTCTAGTATCCTCAGTTGTAATGAAAAAATGATTTTCAATAAAATGTTTAAGTAAAAATATAGCTAACAAAACAGACACAATTTATTGCGATGTGTATGAATAGGTATATCAATACAGCGATATTGTCAAGAATAAAACGGAAAAGAAATATTTATTTTCCAATATCATCTCTTTCCTTGCCACTGCACTTACTTCAATGGTGGAATATTAACAAAATAAATCAAACATGAGAGAATGAAAATTTGGGATCAAACTCAATTAAGAACAATGTGTCATCTCGCGCAGTTATTGATCTCAGCCATATTTGATTTTTGTCTTTTTTTTCTAAGCAAAGAATACAACCTGTTTCCATATGATTTATCTTGCGCTTGTCGAAATTCCTTACATTCAATCTCTTGACCATTAAATACACTGAATGGTATGGCCAGTAATGCTATGAGCCTTAAAGCATTGAGGGAACAGTTTATTCCAAGATCATACTCACTCACATAAGCGACCCAACATGAACTGATAAAATTGCTATTTAAAAACCTAAAAGCTGTTTCCTCATAGCGATACAATGAGAGCAGTAGTAATTACAAAATCTAAATCTTATAAAGAAATGAATATTCAGATTTACAGAAACAAATGGTTTACTATTAAACATTTTCACGAAAAAATCTGTTTTCCTTCAAAACACGTGGCGAATAATTTCTATGATCAGCAATTTTTTAACTTTAGAGAGTCTAACTTGAGATATCGCACACTTACTTTTAAAATATACATGCATCACGACCCATAAAAACCATAAATAACATACAACATGCGGCCACAAAAATGCAATTTAAATCCATGGGAGATAATTCATTAGTTTTCATCGAGAAGTATACCCTTGGACCCTACTTTTAAATTAAAATAATTTAATAAAAATAATTAGATGAAAGATAAACTTTTTATTCTTAACCAATTATTCACCTATTTCTATTAGTTTAAGTTATATTTAGATTATTTCATTATTTATGTGAAGTAAGGTTGTAAATTATTGTTACTATACTAGCGGCTTTGCTCGGGCCCTATGTGCTGTTCATAACTTACCCTATGTGTGAATACAGTTTATGTAAGATTTCAAATGTTTAGACCAAAATTTGTCTCGGTAATTTCGTAGAGACCGCAGAGGTCAATGGTTTTAAAACTTTAATCCCAACTTTGACCCCTTAACATTTATTGTTTTTGTCTGAAATCAAAATAAAAAGTTTTACTCATTCCCAAGTTACCTACATCTAAAATTTCAAGACTTTAGACTCCAAAAAAAATTGGCGGAGGAATTGCGTAGAATTTGCAATGGTCAACTCTTTCAACTTTGATCTTTTGCCAGCCAAATTTTCGCCACAAAACTGATTAAAATGCTTGCCACATGTCTGAATACCCGTTATGTATAAATTTCAAATGTTTAAACCCAAAATTGGCTGAGTACTTTGCATGACACCGCAAAGGTCAAATGTTTTTAACGTTTACCCTTTATTAGCTCAAATTTTCGACTCAAACGAATTAAAAAGCTTGCCTCATCTTTGAATACCCCTTTTGTAAAATTTCAAATGTTTAGACCACAAATTGGCTGAGCAATTTGGTAGAGATCGCAGAGGTCAATTCTTTTAAACTTGGACCCCAATTTTTACCCCTTAACATTTATTTTTGGGGGCTCAAATTAAATTAAAAGGTTTGATCCATGTTCAAGTAATCTACATTTAAAATTTCAAGTGTTTAGACACAAAATTGGCGGGGGGTGGGGTTTGGTAGAGTTTTCAAAGATCAAATCGTTGAACTTTGACCCCCCTTGACAGCCAAATTTCTGGGCGAAAACCGAGTAACAAGATTTTCCCAAATCTCAATAGTCCTTATCTCAAATCTCGAGTCTCTCGATCGAAAATTAACAGAGTTATTTGGTAGGGAAAAGTACTCACACACACACATACACACACACATAGATTTTAATGTCTTACAATATTAATGTCTTAATAGGAAAATGAAGGTGTCTATATTTTATTCTCGGTATGAAAAAAAGTTACCAAAAAGCAAATAATAATTTATCTATTTCTCCACTCTCTCTATTTCTCTCTGTACATATATGTACATATTAAATTTTTCTAAAACAGATGCAATTTAATACTTTTAATGGTATACTACAGTTCCATGATGACTAGAAGTTTGCCTAGTAGATTAAAGTTAACTCAAATCTTTGACTTCTTTCATTAAGTAATCATTCTATGACGTCATTCGCTGTTATTCTCTATTATGTAAATAGATGCTGTTATCGTTTTGTTACATAACAAAATGATGACATCATGCAGTAGGCATGGAGAGAAACTGATATGACAACAAAACAAGCAAGGTCCAAGATAACTGTTGCAATGAGTAGGCATCTTGCCATTTCAAAAAGTGTCCGCCACGCACGTTCAGCAGTCCCGTTTTGGTGTGGCGATCTAGGAGCTGATGTTTCATGCCTAATATGATGGTTAATTAGTAAAAGTTCAAAGTCTTTATTGGTGAATTCTGTACCGTTGTCAGAGCGAATACACTTGATATCACCGTAGGGGGCCATGTCAGCTAGATATTTCTTAGTTGCTAGCAGGGTATCAGATTTGTTCTTTAAAAAGTAAACCATTATTAAACCTGAATGGTCATCTACGAAATTCAACACATATCTATAATGTTCTCTGGCCATCGGTTCTACGGGACCGTTCAAGCCACAATGCACCATTGATAGGATTTTTTTGGCCTTTTTGACTGGTATCTTGTTTTGATAGCTTGTCATTTTCCCTTGCGTACAGACGTCGCAGTTGAAGGTTTTTGATGTTTGTACTCGCATTCCATTAACTACAGTCGGCAACTTTTTGATATCAGGAATATTGCAGTGTCCAAGAATTTTATGCCATGTCTGTAGATCATGGCAGGCGGTTTTTGATGGGACTACACTATTTAAATAATATAGTCGTCCATTTTCTTTAATGTCGAATACAGTTCCATTCGGGTATACCAGTTTTGATTTATTGGGGCTAAAGTTTATATTTGCACCTTGTTTTGTGGCAGCTTGTACAGAAAAATATATTTTGTTTAAATTTTGGGATTAGAAGAGCGTTTTCTAGAATACAGAAACACTGTTCACCTTTATTGTTCTTTAGCGAGATTTTCGCATTGCCTCTTTTCAAAACGATATCATTGACTCGATTCCCGTCAGCTAGTTCTACAAAATGATTTTGTGGCTTAAATTTGATAAAATCAGATTCCTTTGTAATCACATGTGCCGTGGCCCCACAATCGACAAGAAAATTATTATTGTTTGTTGAAGCACCAGATGTACACGAAAATAAAAATGTATGTTCACTAACAGAGCTCTCTACATTTTTAATGTAGTCGCCATTTTGAGTCCTGTATCTACATTGGAAACTCTTGTGATTAGGTCGTCCACAATTATAACAAATAATTTTTGTACTTTTCTTAGGAAAAAACCTGCTTTTGGCAAAGTTGCGTTTTTTATGGCATGGGTATAATTCGATTTTGGCGTTTTTATGTGTGTATTTTTAAATTTCATGATATTTGTGGATTCGTTTTTTTCTGTGATAATTTTTTCAGTTTCTTCGTAACTTCTGAGTGCTACCTTGAATTGGCTAAAAGTCATGGGTTTTTCTTTCTGGGTTATCACGGTGGTAAATGGCTTGAAATCACTCGGTAATCCCTTAAGGACCATGGAAATTAACAGACTGTCTCTTATAACTTCACCAGACATTTTTAAAGAATTTGCAGTTGTCTCGGCTCTTATAATATAATCAGTAATAGTTTCGGCTTCCATTCGTTTTAGAGAGGTCAATTCAGTGTATAAAGAAATAATTTGGGTTTTCCTTTCGATAAATAATGCTCTCTCAATATGTTTAATGCTTTGCAGCCGTCGTCCAGGGCTTCTCTCATTACCAGTGATAGACTTCGGTCATCTAAACACTGTATTAATTCCGCAAAGACAGTTGCGTTCTTTTCAATGAATTCGGGGTCGTTTCTGTTTTCAGGTTGTGTTTGTAGTACTTTGTGTAGCTTTTGGATTCGTAGATATCCCAGAAATTTAACTTGTTACAATTCGAATTTTGATTCGGATCCATCGAAATAAAGACGCACGCTGGGCGCATAACCTCTAGAAGTGTAAGCCATTTTGAGTTTCAGAAACAGTTTCAGATGGTTCGCTGTTACACACAAGTCCTGGGAGGTGACTTGTTTGTAGTAGACATTTCTACAGAACAAAATATTCTTACCGTGTCGAAACCCGGGAAAAGAACATGTGAAATTGCTCCAGAAAAGGTTTAATATTTATGAAGCAATTCTGGTTTCTGATTGGTTGGTAGCAGAACGTGAATTAATTTGATTCATCAGTTCTTAGCAGCATCGTTTATAAATAGAATCGTCCGACTGTGTGGGATCATAACCCATTATAGCTCCAAAATATTGCATACTAGAATACATATTATATATATTGTATACTAGAATACCAAAAGTCTCTTTCAGTATATCCTATTATTCCTTTCAAATGTGTTATCTCTCAGTGTGCATGGATATAAACAAACAAGATAAAAAAATGACATCATTTGTTTTTTCTCAAAAAATGATAACACCATCCAGTAGGCATAGGGACAAAGTGACAAATAAGCAAGATTCATAGTTTTAGTAATATACTAAAACAGGGGTCTCCAAACTACAATCTGCAGACCAGATATGGCCTGCTAAATCTTTACTCCGGCTTGCAGAGCTTTTATGAAAAACGTAAAAAAATATCAGGAATTTTTTTTTTATGGAAATGTGCGAAAATAGTGTAGTGGTTTTCTTTTTTATTCAGAAAATGATTAAAAAATGAGGTCTTGGAGACCCAGTTTTATTCCAAAAATAAAACTAATGATCAAAATTGTATCAAACACGTTCAGGTCATTTTTTTGCATGTGTAGCTTTAAAATGTCAGCAATATGACGCTATCCCTGTTCAAAAACTTTGAAGATATCTATACTAGACCCCCCTCCCCAATAGAAGACCCGGTAACTTTAGAATCACAGTACTTCTATATAAAACATCATAAAAGATTGTTCCCTTTCTCTCTCTTTCTCTTTGGTTTAATGGATGACGTCATTATTTTGCAATGACTTCCCTCTTCATCCTTTTCTTTTTTAATGGATGCATATTGATAACATCATACAGAGATATGACTCAAATCTCTTATTTGATCCATGACAATCATTTACGATATTATCTACCGTGCCTACTTAAATGGCTACAGCCATCGATTACTGATGTCACAAAACAACGACGGCATCTACTGTGAACGAAAAGGTTCCATAGAGTTTTAGTGATAGATAGATAGATAGATAGATAGATAGATAGTTAAATAGATAGATGGATAGAAATAAAATATCAGAAAGCATTAATTTTTTTTTTTTTTACAAATCTCAGACAAAATCAAAATAGAGACAGAACCAAAACAAACCAGTTTATTTCAATCATTGTTCAAATCAAAATACATGCAAGATTGCAAAGAATGGTTTCTGTTTGTTTTCTGAAATTTATTTATTGCATACTAGAAAAAAAAAAAGATTCACATTTCTGAATTGTTTCATTATTTTTCCATTCATGGGCAAAAATAAAATCAAATAAATAACAAAATACTTGTTAAATTCTGTAGAAGTTATGGAATGCGCAATGACATAGGCTGCAAATTTAGCATTCTGAGTTTAAGTTCCATCAGAGTTGTTAACTCAATTTGTCGCGGGGGATGTTGTGATATTTATGTCCCCTTGTTATAACTCTGAAGTTGAGTAAAGTTATTGCCCTTTGTTGTTCTTGTTCTTCATGTAATGGCGTCGGAAATAAAGCAATAAAGCATGTATTTACCCAACTCTCGTCTTATTCATTTATTATCACGGTCATCCTGATCGATGAATTCCACTCCTGATACCATGTTAAGTTATGGGGTCCATGGGTCAGAATGGCTGTGATAATAAATGGATAAGATGAGGGCTAGTTAAATGCATACTTTATTTAGGACGCCATTACATGAAGAAAAATAAAACCAAGGGCAATAACTGTTCTTAACTTCAG
Organism: Euprymna scolopes; assembly: GCF_053919585.1. Lineage (NCBI taxonomy): Eukaryota > Metazoa > Mollusca > Cephalopoda > Sepiida > Sepiolidae > Euprymna > Euprymna scolopes. Next base: position 17,859 of record NW_027633388.1, read on the forward strand.
AGTTATAACAAGGATACATATCATAACAATAAAGGTGTGAATCCAGATTTCCTCCCCATAGATATGGGTAAATGTAAGGTAAACTAAACTCAAGCCTCAATAAAGCAAAAAAAAAAAATGTAAGAGAACAAAAAACAAAACTATTGCAGTTCTTTGCCACTTATCCCAACAATATTTTCGGTTAACATGAATTTGTCTCTGCCACTCAGCCTAGACAATGTAGGGTAAGCAGAGGTGTGGTTAATGATTGTGTAACTCTTGCTTCAACATAAACTCCTCATCATGCGAACAGTCTTTTATGAGGTGTCCAATGTCTATGGAGACGGTTGGAGGCAATAGTCAGTACGCATTACTTAAGATTTCAACTTTAAATTGGTTTCTTGTAAATTGACTTCTTCATCATAGGAAAACAAAAGAAAAAAGAATTATTGCATTGTAAAGAAAGATATTAGCATCGTAGTTGAGAGAAAGTAGATAATCATTTTTTCATTTACGAAAATTTGTTACTCGCGATTGAGAAACCAAACAAAAAAGAAAAAAAATGTGTGAATATAGATTTCTTTTCATTGATTTTCTAATCCATTATTTTTGTTTCTATTCTGTTGTGTACGATGATCGAAAAAGAAAAAAAAAACATGACGGGAAGCGTAATGCATGATTACTTCAATATGTGTTTGGTTCCCATTTATTAAACTCTCCACGAGGATCGAATTAGTCTCAGGGTCAGTTTCTTTTTGTATTATTATTGCAATTTCACCCCAAACAAGGCACTGTGCTTTGGCCTTTTGGCCAAGATCAAAGTGTAGCATCTGTTCCGGTAGATACTGCAAGCAAAGACCATATGTGGGAGTAACTCCACATATCAGACCTTGGTCAATGTAGGGGCAACCCTTCATACCAATTGTCACTATCCAGCTTCCATTTCCCACCCATCGAGGGCTGGTCCCCTTTTTCCCTTCCCCCTCCCTCTCTCTCCACATTAAAAAACGGCCTTGTGCCTAATTTGCTCAGTGGGGAAGCAAATAAATACACACTGTGCTTTGGCCTTTTGGCAAAGATCAAAGTGTAGTGTCTGTTCCGGCAGATACTGCAAGCAACGACCCTATGCGGGGGCGACTCCACAGATAAGACCTTCGTCAATGTAGGGGCAACCCTTCATACCAATTGTCACTATCCAGCTCTCCTACTCCCCGGGGAGTGGGTCCCCATTTCCCCTTCACTCCTCACATTAAAAATAGGCCTTGTGCCTAATTTGCTCGGTGGGGGAGCAAATAAATACCTGGCCAAGATCAAAGTGTAGTATCTGTTCTTCAGATGCGGCACTTCCATTTCTCGTTCTCTTTCAGTGGAGGAGATATCCTTCACGACTGAGACAATTTTTATTTTTGTACCTTTTCTCCACGTTAAAAAACGACCCTGGTGTCTAACTCTGTCCCGTGGGGAGGCATTGTAAATAGGTACTTTGATATAGGGAGCTACTATCTGAGACATAATTTGCAGGAGTGCTATATAGGGAGTTGAGTAGCAAGATATCTATTTACATTACATTTGAACTTCTGCATGTCATTATAATCAGTGAAGCAGGAAACCCGAAGGGAATTCCAAAGTCTAGCAGTCCTATGAAAGAAAATATTTGAGTAGACGGCTTTATTACATCTAGGGATCTCTATTGTGTAGAGGTGGAATTTTACTGATTGTCGGGAGTATTTACATTGAGGAGGGACAAGGGCTTGTATTTCCTTGGAGTACCTACCATTAAAATACTTGTAAAACAGGCAGACATTACGTCCATGGGACAACAGTTGAAGCCTAGTTAACAAAGTGGGACCTACTAGATTAGTGACTTTTTTGAATCCTGTCTAAGAGGGAGAGACTAGTAGCAAATGCACCAGCCCGAATGTGGCAACAATACTCCACACATGGGCAATTGGTGGCCTTGTAAAGGTACAGGATACACTCAGGCATAAGTAACTTTCTAGCACGGTAGCAAAATCCCTCCTTCTTTGCAGCAGCCTTGCCAATGCCTTTAATGTATCTGTTCTTACTCATGTTCCCCGTGAACGTTAAGCCGAGGAGTTTCAACGAAGTACTTTGAGGTAATGTATCATTATTCATGGCTATTAGTGGTTAAGCAGGTTTCTTGTAGTTATTAAATGAAAGGAGTTTAGTCATGACGGTATTGATTGTGACCATGCATGTTTGTCCCCGTTCTAGTACACTAACTGGAGGTCTACCTCTAGAGTTTTCGCCATTGCTTTGGATATGTGTTCATTCGTTTCCCCCTCATGTTTGTTATAGAGCATGTTAGGAAACTCTAGCTCCCCAAAAAGTGTCATTCTAGGTAAAGACAAATAAAAAATTGTTTCAGTCTAGAAGGATTCCTCCTTCATTAACAGAGGACAGAACAAATACAAGAGTATCATAAGAACAGATGCTACACTTTGAAATATTTATTGTTAGAAATATAAAGAAATTTACATTTACAACAAATTAGGCACAAAGCCATTAAAAAGTATGGGAACATGTGTCGTTGATCTATCCTACTCTTAACTAGAATCATCAACCACCATAATACCACATTTACTCCAGGGACCGTCCAACTAAAAATTTCCTAAATCAATCAAAAATTTTGTTAGTAAGACCATCCTAATCCTTTCAAATAGACCGCCCAACGTTTTCCAGTTTGAGGGAGGGTGAGATCTAAATATAAGATAACTACACTTTCATCCTAGCCAGAAGACCAAGGAACAATAATAGCAGGGCTATCCTAAACTGTTGATATGAAAATAGAAGAACAATCTCTTTATCTCTATATTTCTCCTTCTATCTATCTCTCTCTCTTAGATACTTCAAACATTCTTCGCTGAGTTTAACCTGAAGCTAAACTGCAGAAAAATTCAACTTTGAAAACACTACATCTATTTTATTAAGTGAATATATATTCTGGAGATGGTAGAGGATATATATGGTCTTTCAAACAGTCATTTACTTTTATCGAAAAATCAGCACATACTTTCGGCTTTTTCTTTTATACATGTATACGGATGGAGACACCGAATACGAGTAATCGACTTTTGAAATTACGCCAATTTTTTTTAACCTTTCTAATTCCTCACTTATTACGCCTGGTGTCGAAAATGGTACTATTCTTTTTGGTTAAAAAATGGGCGTAACATTTTCTTTTAATTCGAAGTAAAATTTGCTGTTGCGAAAGTCCTTCTGAAGAAAATGCGAATGAATTCACTTTTTGAATCTATAATAAATCTTTCCGTTTGCTTTATTTTATTCTTCTCTGCGTTAACTTTGTTATAGAAAGAATTAATCGATAATCCCCTTGATAAACGGTACAATCCAGTCTAGACCAAAATAGATTTTCTCAATCAGGGACTGCATGCACTTTCGATTTATGATTTTCCCCCATGAATGAAATGTTACATTTAACTCTCCTTGAATTTTAACTTTTTACCTACTACCCGCCTGGCATTTTTTCTCTCTTCTTTAAACGTGGAAAATCATTTTTTTTCAAGGTTGTTCGTTTATTATCGAGATATCACTTCCTGCATAAAGTAACAATCTTATTGTCTGCCCATTTATTTTTATATTGAAGTATTTTCTTCTTTGGTCCTCTTCATTCAACAATTAATTATATAGTTTATCATGCCGACAATTAATTATATAGTTTTATTGTATACTTTATCATGCCGACAATTAATTATATAGTTTATCATGCCGACAATTAATTATATAGTTTATCATGCCGACAATTGTATAGTTTATCATTCCGACAATTAATCATATATTTTATCATGCCGACAATTAATTATATCGTTTATCATGCCGACAATTAATTATATAGTTTATCATGCCGACAATTAATTATATAGTTTATCATGCCGACAATTAATTATATAGTTTATCATGCCGACAATTAATTATATAGTTTATCTTTTAAACAAAACTTTTATATAGTTTCCGCCATTTTTCTTTATTTTGATTCGACTTTTGTTTTACAGACTTTATCCGTGATATGCTTTTCTCTTCAATCCGATTCTTATCATTTTTTTTTTAAATTTATTGGCCTTTCTTTGCTATTTTTTGCAGCGTAACGTTTGGGCCCTGTACCATAACACAGGGTGACCCCAAAAAACAGAGGACATTCAATTGTTTTTCTGAGCATTTTATAGTCAACGGAGAAAAAAGGCCAAAGACCCTAGCGTTTTGATGTAATGCGTTAAATATAATAAACTAGCTATCACCAAAGCTTCATTTCATTTGGACAAAATACTAAGAAACGGGGTCTAATTAAAGTTGGGCCCGTTTTTGGGGGGGTCACGCTGTACTAAGAATTTTTATATTTAATTTTACTGTCCTTCGGTTTCGTTATACCGTGCACAAAAATTAGACATTTGAATTCCATTAAATTAAATGCCTTATACTGTGTGTTGATGATATCTGCATTTACAACAAAATCATCGTTTATGATATTTGAATACTTATATCAAGTATGAAACAGACTATCTCTTTTATCGAAAAATTTCGACCAGATTCTTCATCACTAAATGACATGTCCTTCGATTTTTTTTTTTTTTTTTTTTTTTTAAGAATTAAATTCGTGTATTTAGTATTTTCTTTTGTTTCCAAAATTAGTAATAACAAAGTGATCTTGGCCTTCGGGACAAGATCACAGTGTAGTATCTGTTCTTCAGATGCGCCACTCCAATTTCTTGTTCTCTGTCAGTTAAAGAGAAATCCTTCACGACTGAGACAATTTTTATTTTTGTTCCTTTTCTCCACGTTAAAAAACGACCCTGGTGTCTAACTCTGTCTCGTGGGGAGGCATTGTTATTAGGAACAACAAAGTGATTACTGTTTTCTCCAGACACTTGTTCGGATCTTTTCGTAAACATTGTTTAAAACCTACGAAAATAATTTGGAAACGTTGAACCAATAACTGGAGCGTATTTAAATTCTGAGAGCGAATTTGAAATTCCTTCAGCAGAAAAAATCTTCGAACATGATAACTTTGTTATCCTACACAATTTTTAATTTTTTAAACGTTTCTTATTGGTAGTGTTGGGATTGTTGTTTTCTTACAATAGTTGTTGCCGTTGTGGTAAAGTGGCTTGTAGCACTTTAGTTAATATCTAAAACTGTTCCATTTTTCTAGCGTATCCATAGGAAAAAATTACTAATTTGTGTAAACAATAAACTTTTTTTAAAACACACAAAAGGAAGGGGCAAATTCTTACTTTCTGTAAGAATTGAACAGAAAAGTCTTTTTATACGTTCCTAGTTAAGTTAAAAATATTTAGAAAGAAAAAAGCGAACTCTTTCTGTAAGAAACAATATATTTTTAATGTTCTTATTATCGTCTGCCACCACTGATATATCCTGTGCAAGGGATATATATCGTTTGAAGTAGCTGAGTGGGCTTTGCTAATTTTCGGGTAATAAGCTAGTAAGTCATCTTATTGAATGGATATTCGTTGTCGAAGCTGGCATTTCAAGTATCAGGTGCGTGCACTCTTTTGACGTATCTCCTTAGGTAACTCTCGCAGTTGATATTTATGGCTTAACCAGCCAATTATAATGAGGTAAGGAGGAAGGACCCGGATGTAATCATATTCATGTGTGTGTGTGTGTGTGTGTGTGTGTGTGTGTGTGTGTGTGTGTGTATATATATATAGAAAGAGGAAGAGAGAGATAGAGTGGGGGTTATAAAGAACTGATATTTAGAAAGCTTTTCAATGCAATTTATTTATACTTCAAACTTAACTTTTTCAGAATAAAATTCCATCTTCAGGATCGCCCAGAATTGCGTCAATTATTCATTTTTTTTTAATCTGATTGTTGGGGTTAAATCCGTGTGCCAAAACATGTTTGTGAGCACGTGGCATGTGGTAATATGAAAAAATATGTTATTCACTCAACAGCAACAGATAAGAAAGCAGACAAAGTTGACACAATTCTGAAAAAGGAATTTTATTCACAAAAATTAAGATAAAAGTAAAACAAATCTTGCACTAGAAAAGCTTCTAATTTTCTATGATTTTAATATTTCATCTCATCCATACTTCTAAGCGAACGATATATTTCTTCATATATATTTTCTTTCTTCAGATTTTTTACCATTTACTCATTCTCTCTCTCTCTCTCTCTCTCTCTCTCTCTCTCTATATATATATATATATATATATATATATATATATATATATATATATATATATATATATATATATATATATGTACTAGAAATTCCACCCGGCTTTGCTCGGGCCCTATGTACTGTTCATAATTTTATGTGCATATGTATACATTAAAAAGTGTGAATATGTACGGTAATGTCTTTCCATATGATAGGCCTCCTTAACTACTATAGATAAATATTGGTAGAGACCGCAGAGGTCGAATTTTTTAAAACTTTGACCCCAATTCTGACTCTTTAACATTTATTGTTTTGGGCTCAAATTATATTAAAATGTTGGACCCATGTCCAAGTAACTGACATCTGAAATTTCAAGTGCTTAGACCTAAAATTCGTGGAGGAGTTTGGTACAGTTTGTAAAGGTCAACTCTGTAAATTTTGCCATTTTGGCAGCCAAATGTTCGCCCAAAAACTGATTAAAAAGCTTGCTGTATGTCTGAATACTCTTTATATAAAATTTCAAATGGTTAGACCCAGAATTGGCTTAATGGTTTTATTTTTTAGACCATTCTCCTTGAAGATTCACCCACAAATCCTCCATGTTAGGAGGATTTCTTTCCATAACTTTTACTCTTAAGGTCTTCCAAAGATTTTCTATTGGATTTAAGTCAATCCATAATTTCGAAATCTTGCTTGCTAAGGTAACTCATTACCACCTTTGCCTTGTGACATGGGGCATTATCTTGCATAAAGGTAGCCCTATCGAAACCTGAATTCTGTGTGATTGGTACAACATGATCTTGAACAATGTTTTTATAGATCTGCGCGTTTACACGAGTTTGTAACCAAACAAGAGGCGGTGTACCTTGGCTAGAAAACATTCATAATACATGACGCTTCCGCCCCCAAACTTGACAGTTTTCTTAGTACACTTTGCACTTAATCTTTCTCCAATAAGTCTTTTTACATTGTTTTTTTCCATCATTTCCAAATAAATTTAACTTGTTTTCATCACTGAAAAATACTTTTGCTCAATTTTCATATGTCCAAATTACATACCTGTTTGCAAACTCTAATCTTTTATTCTTATTCTTCGAACTAACAAGTGCTTTCTTCCCTGGGGTTCGATTAAACAACCCTATTTCTTGCAGTCGTTTAGAAACAGTCTGTATTGACACATTAACACATGAGGTACTATTCATAACCCTTTTAATTTCTGTGCAAGACTTCAAACGGTCTTTTAATGACATATGCTGCATTATTCAATCTTCTCTTGCCGAAGTTTTGCAGGGTATGTCGGTTATAAAAGCACTAACTATTTTGCCAATATCATTGTAGGATTTAACAACCCTGCCTAAAACACTCTTGGAACGTTTCACTTTCTCTGAAATCTCTCTAATGGTGTGCTTTTCCTTGGGTAGCTTCACAATAGCTTGACTCACAGAATAATCAAGTTTTGGGCGTTTCGCCATGGTCCCGGCTGAAGCAACGTTTACAAATGACCAAGTAAGACTTATTCTTTAGAGGAAATCAAAATATTGAATACAGCACAATGTTTACATTGTTTTTCTGAATTTTGTCCCTTACTTTTGGATGCTAGTATGTTATTAGTTTGGGACGCTACTATATATAGTTTTTTCTAATCATAATAACCATTTCTGTAAAGTCTGATGAAGTTACTGGGTCGTCGATACGATTCGGTAACCGAAAGAAGTGTAACTAAGCAGATAAAACGGTAATAAAAAATATATATTTGTAGTCATCGACATACAGTCCTGTTTCGTTGTATCACAACTCATCAGTGTCGCTAGACTAGCACCTCTCCCAAGCCAAGGATTGAACCTAGAACTGGCGTGTTGACAGTCGGCAGTTCTCACATTCGACCATCAAAGCGATACCTGGCCGAATGTCTATTTAAACAAACATCCGTCCACCACTTTATATATATATATATATATATATATATATATATATATATATATATATATATATATATATAGATAGATAGATAGATAGGTAGATAGATTGATAGATAGATAGATAGATATGTTTAGAGGTACAAAATTTATTTAACGATTTAGAGATTTTGGGATTTGTCTCTATTGCGGTTTGAAAACCTACTTTATGCCGGCAAAAGGAGACAAAGAAAACATTATTCCTCTTTGAGAACTTTGACCCGTTTCTCACCCGTTTTTTTATATTTTTTCCCCCTCGTTGTACCAAGTTTTAGTCGCTTTTAAACGCAGTAATTTCAGATTAAATCATTTAATCGTTTTTTTTTTCTTATTTCTGGCACATCCAAATTACCCCGTAGTGCTCTTTAATTTCGCCAATAATATTGTTTTGTATGCTATCGATTTTCTCCTGACGAGATGATAGCCGAAAGAGCTCTCGAGAAAAAAAACGAGGTTTTCCGGGAGTGAATGAGGATGAATGAATGTTCCAAGCCATACTTTTATTGCCATCAAAATCAGTGAAATTGCCCATATTTCAATCAAATCGACTAGTTACCTGCTCTACCTCACAGTGACTTTGTCTACATTGCACTGTAGAGAACCTATTATTGATTCAATACATTTTTTCTATATTTCTTGAATTAAAGTTTAAAATGTGAAAGCTAAACAGAAACATTCATTTCGAACAAGCCTCTATCTTATCCAACAACCTATTGTTGTTTTTATAAATAAGCTAATGATAACTTCAACTCATGAGCGTGAATATAAATGAATGAATCAGATTGGTAGCAAGCTAAACTAAACACCACGTGGATATATATTAAAATAATAGGGTGCACAGATTCTACATATCTAGCCTGACGATTCCTTATGGGGATAACACATGGAAGAATCTTTGTAGCTTAATTACTATTTATTTTCATAATTTACTAATACATATATATGTATGTATGTGTCTGCATGCATGCATGCGTGAAAATAGCTCCTTTATGGTAAGCTGTTTCAAAAGCAACGAAAGGACAGCCTGTATGTGTTCATCAAACAGTTAAGTTTGTATTCCGATCTGTGAAAAACGTAGCCAAAAAACATATGTTCTTGGCATACTACAAGTCAAAAAGTGGCCACGATTGCTAAATCTGGTTGCATTGAATAACACAAAAGAAAACATCTTATTATAAAAGATAAAGCAGTCAGGACATCTGATAGAAATCATTTTATACGTACCATACACGAGGAAGATACTTTAGAGCTGAGATTGAACAAATGCATCATCTCCTAACCCACAGAAGAACTGCGTGATCATGGTATCTTTGCAAGCGATGGACGAACATCATATATATATATATATATATATAAGTGAAATTCTGTGTCTGTGAGTGTACATTTCCCTATTAAACTACTCTGTCAATTTTTAATCTACAGACTAGAGATTTGACATAAGGGGTATTGAGATTTCGAAAAATCTTTTTAATAGGTTTTTGGCCAAACTCCTAACAAACTCCTCTGCCAATTTTGGGTTTAAACACTGGAAATTTTAGATGTATGATACTTGGACACGGATCATACTTTTTAATTTGATTTGAGCCCAAAACAATATATGTTAAGAGGTCAAAAATAATTTGACCACTGCGGTCTCTACCAAATTACTCAGCCAATGTTTGGTCTAAAAAATTTTAATTTTACATAAAGTGTATCCAGACATAGGGCAAGCTTTTTAATCGTTTTTTGGCCGAAAATTTGGCGGCCAGAGGGGCAAAGTTCAAAAGATGTGACCTTTGCGGCATCTAGCAAACTATTCAGCCAATTTTGTGTCTAAATATTCGAAATTTTACATAAAGACATGCAGCAAACTTTTTAATAAGTTTTTAGGCGAAAATTTGGCTGTGAAGGGGTTTAAGTTGAAAGAGTTGACCTTTGCAGATCTACCAAAATCCTCTGCCAATTTTGGGTCTAAACTCTTGAAATTTTAGATGTAGGTTACCTGGACATTAGTCAAACTTTTAATATATATATATATATATATATATATATATATATATATATATATATATATATATATATATATATATATATATATATATATAAAGTTATGAATAGTACATAGGGCACGAGCAAAGCCGGGCTGAATGGCTAGTATATATATATAAGTATGATTTTGCTCTACGAAACAGTTACTGTCAAGAATTGTAAATGTCAACATAATTAAGGGTATAAATTGTAAAATGGTTAATATCATTAAATTTGGAATTATAGACTTTTTTAATTTGTTTGTTATATGCTCTGTAATTAGTTTGTGCTTCAAAAATTAAGAACGAGTATAAAAAGAAGTGAAATTTAATCGAAAAAATCATATTTCCACAGATATATATATATATATATATATATATATATATATATATATATATATATATATATATATATATATATATTAGTTATGGCACGATTCCAAAATTATTACCAATTCCAATTCTGATTTTTTAAATAACAATATTTAGCTATAGAGTTGTTTTTCTATAAATTAAACTAAAAACCCAGGTTATTAAAGGTCTATGTTTTTGCAAACATAAAAATACACTTGTGTGGATGATCTATAGATTTTAATTTTGTTTGTAGCTTAAAATTAGTACATTTTTACGATTAATCTTAGTGTAGGCAATGAGAAATTAAGTCTTTAGCAAAAACCAACCAAATAATAAACACTTAACAGAATCCTTATTGATATCAGGAAATAGGCACAAATTTTTTCCAATACCAATTCTATACCTCAACAAAATTCCGATTTTCTCAATTTCTAGTTTTGATTCCGATTGATTAATATATATATATATGATAGGACGATTCTAATATTTTGTCCGGATTCTGATAAAATTATCGATTCCGATTCTTTATAAATCTCGAAATATTTAACTATAAAATTGCTATTTTTTCCCACTTACTCTAAAAACACATGTTAAATGGGCATATATTTTCTTAAACGTAAAAGCACATTTATGAGGGGTGGGGGTGGGGGGTTCATCTATAGGTTTTAATTATACATTTAGTTTAAAATCAATAAATATTTATTATTTTATTATTAATACCAGCAGTAGAAGATTTTGTTTTACACAAAATCCAACAAAACAACTATTCTGCTCTAACCAAGTATGCTGACCTGTTCCACAAACCCCAAAACCCTCAACATGAAATATCTGAAAAAAGAAAACACAAATAAACCAAGAACCCCATCCTCCTACGTAGACCCCTACTACCATATCTCCTTCTCCAACATCAGGGGTCTACGTTCTAACCTTCCAGAGGTTGAAACCCAATTACAGGAGACGAAACCTGACATATTCTTTCTAAGTGAAACTGGAATAGGGCCGATCAACTCCCTAGATGACTTCATAATTAAAGGATACTCTAACCTAACATCTAAATCTGACCCCCAAGTTCGCCACGGGCATGGAATATGTGCCTACATTAAAGATGGCTTCCCATGTGGCAGGGATATCTCCAGAGAAGACCTAATCTACCTTATATGTGCTTCCGGGTTGCACTTGCTTACACCACCGCATTTATATTTGCCCTCTATCGCACCCACAACAGTGGAGTTACTGTCTTTAAAAGTATATCAGAAAAAATTGACCACATCCTGTCTGCTCATCCCTCGGCTAACATTCACATTTGCAGTGACTTCAATGTCCATAATGTGGAATGGCTGACCCACTCAAATAAGACTGATGACGAGGGGAGGTTCTGTCATGATTTTGCCATTGCCTATGACCTCACTCAGATTGTCCGCAAGCCCACCCGTGTGCCCGATAGTACCGGTCAGTTCGCAAGCCTCCTAAACCTTTTTCTATCCACTTCCCCTGAGCTATGCTCATGTTACTTTCTCTCTTCTCTGGGATGCTCCGACCACTGCGTCGTTTCAGTTAAGATAAAAATGAAATATAATAAATCTACAGACGTACCTCTCCACCGTACTGTATACCGATACTCTATGGCGGACTGGGATAGCTTCCGTACATTCATATCTGATCTCCCTCTCCATTCCATGTTTAAAAAGGATGTGTCCTCTATAGTATCAGATCTGACCGAATGGTTACTTGTAGGCATAGGCCAATTCATACCATCCAAAAAATTCCAACAAAAACCTAACAGCCAGCTATGGTTTTCCCTCCGAATGTGCTGCTGCCATCGCACACAGAAATCACTTTTTCTATAGCTACCAACGTAATAGATGCACTGAAACTAAAGCTGCTTTCAGAACCGCCAGCAACCATTGTAAAAGGGCAATAAAAAATGCAAGAGAACTATATGCGCAATCCGTTAAGTCCAAAGTAGCTGAGCAGCGGCTTGGTTCCCACCAGTTCTGGCAAATAGCAAATAGGATCTTGAACAGAAACGTGCGCTCTATCCCAACCATTATCAATGGACCAGAGGTCATCTCGACAGCATCTGACAAGGCCTAACTATTTGCCAAAAACTTTGCAGCAAATTCTACCCTGTGTGACGAAGGCCATCAACTCCCCATATTCCCTACTATAACAAACAACACGCTATGCAACATACAAATATCTGTGCGTGAGGTCGCCAAGCTAATCAAGAACCTTGACTCCAGTAAAGCAACTGGTCCTAACGGTATTCCAATTATAGTGTTAAAAAAAATTACAACCAGAACTTGCCCCCATACTTTCCAAACTGTTTAAGCGTTGCCTTAAGGAGAAGTGCTTTCCAACACCCTGGAAAACCTCATCAGTATGCCCTGTATTTAAGAATTCAGTACAGATCAATAAGTCTCTGGTGTGTCATGAGTAAGTTGCTGGAATCCACAATAAATAGAGAAGTAGTCAACCACCTCAGCAGAAATAACCTTCTTAGTGACATGCAATATGGTCTCCACTCTGCTAGATCTACAGCAGATGTGCTAACGGTTATATCTCATAGGATTAGCGAATCTCTCGACAAAGGCTTCATTTCTAGGGCAATTGCTCTCGACATATCAAAGGCCTTCAATAAGGTTTGGCATAAAGGCCTACTACACAAGATTTCCAGCTACAGTATAACTGGAAATGTTTTCTCTATCATTAAATCATTTCTATCTAATAGGTTCATAAGAGTAGTGGTTGATGGGCAGAAATCGGAGGCCCACAGTATTAATGCTGGAGTCCCCCAGGGGTCCATACTGGGCCCAACTCTCTTACTGATCTACATCAATGATCTCCCAAAACACATACTATAATCTTTCGTTGACATCTATGCTGATGACGACCATCTATGGCAACACATCAAAGGCCGTAAATGATGATGTTCTCTCTGATTCTCTCTCCTCTGATCTTGAGCGCATGGTACAGTGGGGAAAGAGGTGACTGGTTACCTTTAATGCATGGAAGACCAAGCTCCTATCTCTACATCATAAACGCTCTGATCCCCATCTGGCATCAATTGAAATGGATGGCTCTCGTCTAAGGGAGGTCCCAGGATTTGATAAGCTCCTGGGTTTGACCTTTACACCTGATCTTAAATGGAACACATACATCAAGTCTGTAGCCAAGGTCGCTGGGAAAATGGTGGGATCCTTCTACTGTTCCAGAAGATATCTCACTAATGATGCAATTCTCTATCTATATAAGAGCCAAGTACGTCCAAAGATGGAGTACTGCTGCCACATCTGAGTGGGGGCTGCAAAAAACAGCCTATCCTGCCTTGACGGAGTACAAAATAGACTCCGTGGCTTGGTGGGGGGATGCCCTTTTCTCTACCCTGCCATCTCTTTCCCACAGAAGAGACGTAGCGAGCCTGTCATTGTTCTATCGTTAATTCCATGACAGGTGCTCGTCTGAGCTCCATTCTCTGGTCCCCCTCACCAATCTTTCTCAAAAAACACCCTAGCTGAAACCACCGTCAAGAATTTTCCCCACTCTTTATCTGTGCCTAAATCAAAACGTAGATACCATGAACAAAGCTTCTCTGTTCCGCTTGCCTATTTCCCTCCCGACTTCAACCTGGATGTCTTCAAGTCCAACACAAACAAATTCCTGATGAACCGCCCCCTCTTAACTAATGACACCTTACCAATTCTCCAATACTATTGCTACACTATCCCTTTGATTACTGTACACACAATAACCCTTATCCCTGAGTGGACATTGGGCCTTGATAAGTGGTGAACTCCATGTAAAAAACAAAACAAAAAAAAACAAGATAATTAAAGGAATCATTTTTTTGCTTCGAAAAATAGGCACAAATTTTTCTGCTTCCAATATCCTCCAAATTCTGATTTTTCCGATTCTCGATTCTGATTAACTATCCCAAAACCTAACATAGATATACAGTAAAACCCCAAGATAAAGTGACCCTAGGATACGGTTTTTTAGGTTACTATGTGAAATACAATGTTTTTCCGGCCCCTGATCACAGTATTTTCTCCATCTTATGCTGCTATTTATCATGTTATTTGATTATATACATGTGTATTTTATACTGTACTGTATTTTTTTTACTAATTTTTAATACCGAATTCCGGCGTTCTACTATATATATATATATATATATATACTAGCAATGGGTGCCCGGCGTTGCCCGGCTGTTTGAAGGTGTATGCTGAGCAAAAAAAAAACAAAAAAAAAACGGTAATTTTTTTTTTTAACTTTGTCTCCTATTATGACCCATTAATGTTTGTTTTGGGCTCCAATTAAGTTAAGTTAGATCCATGTCAAAGGAACCTATATCTAAAATTTCAAGTGTTTAGATTCCAAATTATCGGAGGAGTTTGGTAGAGTTCTCAAAGGTTAAATCGTTGAATTTTAACCCCTTAACGTGAAATTTCTGGCCAAAACCCGATTACATCGATTTTCCCAAACTTCAGTACCCTGTATATCAAATTTCGAGTCTGTAGACTAAAAATTGACTGTATTATTGAGTAGGGAAATTCACACAGACACACACACAGACAGACACGTTCACTTTTATATATATATAAATGAATTATATATATATATATATATATATATATATATATATATATATATATAGTGGATAATTACATTTTAAAAATTACATTTTAAACCGCTCCCCATGTGGGGGTACCAAATTGGTTAAAAAGGGAAAATTATTCCCAACTCGCATTTAGGTAAAAATGCACTTTCGTAAATAATTGAATTCATTCAAAACATATCGCTAAAACCTAAACAAAACAACATCTGGACAGTAAGTAATACGATTATACACACACACACACACACACACACACACACACACACACACACACACACACACACACACACACACACATATATATATGTGTGTGTGTGTGTAATCGTATTACTTTTTATAACATACCTCCCCTTCTAATGGCATCACACTCATTTATGTGAAAACTTTTGACAACTAATGAAAAGAAGAAAACAATAAAACATGACAGAACAAGATTAAGTCATAAACAACCGAATTATTATTTGATTTAGCTTGATTGTTATTTTTGGACATTTACTAGTCATATCAGAAGAATTGATTTTGTGTTTAGCTGCCATGTTCTCTGGTGACAATGGTGTTTTGGCAGTTGACATCTTTACTACTTCTGCCAGGGAGGTTATATTTTTGGTTGAGGCTGTAGGTTTTTCACTATATTTGCTTGTATACATCCTAGTGTTCACATTGCTTTAAGAATCGTCATAAAACATGGTCAAAATACCGGTTATGGCCTAATTCAAAACTAATTTAATTTCAAGTCTATGGTCAAGGAAATGGTGAAGGTCATGCATTTGCTGATGACTTCGGTTTTATTTCTCATAAAAATTGATCACTTGTTTTATATTGCAGCCAATAAAGTTCATCATACCCTTTACTTGGACAACTGACCTTGAAAATTTCAGTTACAGTCGAAATTTTGACAAAATTTCAATTTCCAATTGTTTTAATTTGATGTATGGATCTTATTCTTTGATAACAATTGGTTTCTTGGCCTTCGAGACAAGATCACAGTGTAGTATCTGTTCTGATGCTACACATCACTTTTTCTGTCCTCGGTCAGTGGAGTAAAAATCCTTCATGACTGAGGCAATTTTTATTTTTGTTCCTATCTGGAGTGCGCCATTTTGGAAAGCTGGATTTTCTCCACATTAAAAACCGACCTTGTGTCTAACTCTGCTCTCGTGGGGAGGTAAGTAAATAGGAACAATAAATACTATGCAAATTTACAATTTGATCAGATAGTTTTGAGTTATTAACGTTTTTATAGTATATCTTTAGTAATGCTTTATATAATATGGGAAAGTAAGACCCTGATCAGACTTTGGCTCAAACTTACATTGCCAGGCGGAAGTATCGAGTCTCATAATTGACTTATGTTCTTATCTGTTTGGTAGTTGAGATCTTTGTTAAAACTCTTCAGTGTTTGATGCGAAAGTAATTTTAGATTATTTTTCCTACTAACAACTATGTATGCTTGCTACAAAATTTGTTCTCCTGAAGATTATCTCCCCTGAATTTCCCAGTAACTTGGATTTGTGTACAACTAGCAGAGGTACACGGCGTTGCTCGGGTGTGGAGAGGTTTTATGATTAGGGTATTGAGCAATGGAGCCCTACAAAAAAAATGTTTCAAACAAAAAAAAAATTAACCAACCCTTATAAAAATGAAAATAACAGTGAGTACCCATGCGAGCGCAAAAATAAATATATAAAAAGTAGTAAGCAAGCAGGCAGGTTCGAACCTGTAACACTAAGAGGAAAAGGAAGTGAATAAAAGTGACACCGCGACAAACAACATTGGCGGCGTTCGAAATAAGGCTTGTCATTGCAAGGCGTATGAAGACTTTGCAAAAATGTCAAGAAAAATGAGACCCCTACTTGTAAAAAACGCCCTAGTGAAAAAAATCAATGTTTTGGGCCAATTTTTTTATATTCTTCGTCCGAGAGGCTGAGCTTTCAAATGATAGCAATTTTGTCAGTGTTGGCCGCGTGTGTCAAAAGTTTTAGCGAGACATACAAACATACATACTAACAGACAGGTAGGATTAATATAATAGATTAATTTCAATAGTATGTTACTGCCAATTGGTATACAAAGATATGTACTATGTTCTATTTGTATAAAAAAAAATGAGTGCATACCGTATCATAAACGGAAATATACTGCACTGTTTTCCAAAAGAAGAGGTAATGCCTTCGAAAATTGTCTCATGACAACAGGACAGATATTACACTACATTCCCAACCCACAAAAGTATGACGTAATGCCTGGTAGGAGGATATTATAACATCAGAACAGATATAAAACTACTCCTTCAGTTCAAATTGAGTGTTAAAAGATAGCATATTTGTCATAAATAGTAAAGTGAATCAAGCGGTTAAAGACAGACTTAATAGCATAGTTTCGGTTTCAGACGGATACCAAGTCTACATGAGTAATAGATTTCGATGAATAATAATAATAATAATAATAATAATAATAATATAGTAATAATTGTTCAGCATTTTGTCATTGGCTTTTGTGAATCAAAATATTTTTTCGCCTATTTATGTTATACTAAACTTATTTTTTTGTAGAAGAAGTTCCCCATATTAATCGATGTTACCTGAAATGCTAAATAACTTGAAATAACAATGAATTAGCTCAAAAGATACTTTTGAAATGTCGCTGTGTGCTTCATTGTCATCTTTATTTCGTCGCCCACATGTTGGCTATGTTGCGAGAATTGATAAGAGATCTTTAGTTAGTAGATGGGGAACAGTTGATGTAGCAAATTCCGTTCACGGGGGGGGGGACAAGGAAAACACGGGAAGAAATGATTATGATGGACAGGAGTGAAAGATAAATAAGGACTTGGTCAGAGATAGGTTAGTTAAAAGCCATCCAATACATGTCAGCATGTAAAACGAGCATTAAACCGAATATGATGATGATGAGGAGGAGGGTAATGATAATGATGATTAATAATGCTGATTATGAAGATTATGATAATAATGATGATGAAGAGTAGGAGGAGGAGGAGGAGGAGGTAATACTACTGATGATGATGATGATGATGATGATGATGATGATGATGATGAGGAGGAGGAGGAGGAGGAGGAGGAGGGGGATGAAGGCAATACTATTGATGATGATAATGATGGGGTGATAATGATGATGAGGAGGAAGGTGATAATAATGATGATGATAATGATGATCTTAAGGAGGAGGATAATGATGATGGTTATGGGAGGGGGAGAGTAATAATAATGATTATGAGGAGAATGTTGCAATATTTTTTAGTTATAATGAGGGTATGCATGTCCCCAACAGTCCGGGAGATTCTATTTATAAACGTTGCTGCTACGAACTGACGAATCAAATTAATTCACGTTCTGCTACCAACCAATCAGAAACCTGAATTGCTCCATAAATATTAAACCTTTTCTGTAGCAACTTCACATATGCTTTCTTCGTGTCAACACGAGAAGAATCTTTTGCTCTGTGGCTTTCAACTCAAGAACTATCTACTTAGACTCAGTCATCTCCAGGACTTGTATAGAACAACAAACCATCTGAAACTGTTCTGAAACTAAACATAGATTTCAACTCAAGAGGAGAAGCAGAAGGCGGGGGATGGACAGCTCGTTGGTTATGTTTTAATAATCACAAATAAGATGCATATTATTATTTATTGTATTTTTCTTCAAAGTAAAAGAAAATGTGGCATAGACCATGGTATTAGTTGTCCATGTCCCATGTAATGAAACAGCACCGGTACCAAATGGGGTGAGAATAGTACTTGGCATATCTGTTAGGGCTAATTTGAAGCTAGAAAAAAAATACATATGAGATCTCGTTTCACGTCTCGCTCGTTACATCAAAATCACACGAGATTTGAACTTAGCATTTCACATTATTAAATACATTCAGTTCAAAAACGGACAGCTTGTGTTTGTGTATCTAAATGTTTAATACGATAGAATCATGTGAGAATGTACTCAGTCGAGGAGACGGGAAGTGTTAACCATTCTGTGTCGACTGCAAATATAACAATCTCAAAAACCCGTCGAAGTAGAAATAAATCTAGTTTGCATCCAATTTCAAGACGCACCAATCAAGCAAACCGTTTTGATATAGTCAGAGACCAGGTGCAAGAGATATTCGAAAGATAACCGTGTTTGCTTTCCAAGAATTAGTCAATTTCCAGGGGACTAACAGAAGAAGAAAACTGAAACCGATAAGCGTTGGAAAAAGCGAGAAAAACCTGCGCAAGAATTAGGTTTATTTATTCAGCACAATTATGCGCTAATACGCGGGAGACACTTTGAGAGGATTATGTGATAGAAATGCTCTTGTGTTGATCAAGCGAAAAGTAGTTTGCATTGAATTGTGAAAACAGTAGATTTTATAACCTTCTCCTCTAAATTCGATTACCTGGGAATATAGAAAATCCACCCATAAATACACTATATCTTAATAATTATAAAACTCTGTGGACCGTCCTGGCGTCCTTGCTTGTTTGCACGCTGGAATCTTGTTTCCGACGATTAGGCGATTCCATATTTTAAAAATAGCATGACAGGTGAATATATATATATATATATATATATATATATATATATATATATATATATATATATATATATATATATATATATATAGATCGTTGAATTTTTATTTACTTTTTTATTACCGATTAATTTCTTTCTTTTTTTCCGCTCCCTGAGCGTTTTATTATGAGAAAGGAGTTATTTGCCCTTTGTTTACATTTTTCGCCCATATTTTAGGGTGTATTTACTTTTTTATTTTATTTAAATATTATTTATTAATTATTAATTAATAATTGCTATGTGCATAAAAGTAAGTCATCTATATACATGCACGTAGTAATTATTAATAAATAATATATGCATATGTATATATATATATATATTAAAAAGGAGTCCCCATTTATGAAGGCCCGAAGGCCACTCGAGGATAAGGTTTAATGAGTGTATGGTGATTAATGGGCAATATCGTAGCAATCGTTAGTAGTGGAAATTGGATTACTTAAGGGGACGGCTCATCAAGAACCCGTTCACGTTGGACGTGAAGACGATTTCTACTTAGCTAATATGTGAGTTTCTCTACAATACATTATAGGTTTACATCGCACTGTAGAGAAGCTACTGTTGATTTTAAAAAAATATATTTTTATATATAATGGCTTCAATTAAAGTTTAAAACGGAAAAGTCAATTATCATGGCCCAATTGTGCTCTAAACAGATGTAACGTGGTCGTTACACTTTAACCATGTCATTATATTTGAAACACTCGGACCCACACGTTGTCTGTCGAAAGTTTTAGGCAGACATACATACATACATACATACATACATACAAACAGACAGGTGAGATTTGTCTTATAGATTATCGCAAACACAGCCGACAATAGTCATGCACACTTAAGTACACTCTACAGAGCTACATCTGCATATTATACTCACTACCCCACCCCAAAAAAAAAAATAATCAAACTTTCATCATCACAAGAAATTCACTCAGAAACATGTTTTCTATTAAGTTTACGTACAAGTTTATTTCTGTCTTTGAATATGCAAAAACAAAAGATCTAAAACTCAACGTTTTGTCCAGATTTCTTATGGACTTTATCAAGAGTGAAAAATAAAAAAAAGCTAAAACTTTGGAGCCACTTTTAGCTTTTCCTCTCTTGATAACGCCCATGTGAGGGTTGGGCAAAACATTGAGTTTTAGGTTTTTCTACTGTTTAATTTTAATCCATACTGTCAGATTTTTTTCATCCTTATTTTTTCATGTTTTAATATATATGAAAGCTTGATAATGTTTATATATATTTTTTTTATTATGCATATTTTTTTTATTATGCATATTTTGTTATTTCTTCTGAATTACTGTTGATACACTATGGACTCTTCCGATAAGTATATAATACTTTGACTGTAATTCACACAGGGAGTTAAGTAGCAGAAAGTTCACTGACGATATTGTATTACTGCCATAAAAAAAACTTATTCTTCTTTTCAGTGAGTGAGTTTGTTTTATTTATTCATTACACTATTTCGAAGTCATAACACTAATATTACTGTTAAGTTGTCTGATGCTCTTGTACGGAGGAGTTAATTTTTCAGGGTGAGGGTGCTGGCCCAACGCCCAACCTTCCCAAAGGTACATACAGCGCCTAGCCTTCCCAAATGGTCACCCATCTGATACTGGTCAGACACAACATTGCTTAACTACGGTAATCTGGCGAGAACCGGTGTGTCAACGGGATTGTGCCGTATCATTAGTTATGCACTCCTTGATTAATTGTTTCAGATGGATTGAGATGAGGATAGACAATTTCTTTTGTTCATGGAAATCGTCCGAGACAATGCATGATGCCACTTGATGTAAGAAGCTAAAAAGAACAAAAATGATTATCAGAAAAATGTATATAAAATGTATATTTGTCTTAGTCTTAAGGAGACTAAGGCTATATGTAGAAGGAAAACAGTAAAAAAAGAGTTATACCAACCTGCAATTCTTGGGGAAAAAAACCTACTGGAATAGGAAACTGTATTATAATGAGGTATCAAAACAGCAAATTGAGGGAGATCACTAGACCAACGAATCAAATGAGTAGGAACAAATAAAGCAGGGAATAGATCAAATAGTTCTGAAGAACACATGCCAAAATAGTATTCGGAGAAAAGATCGAGTAACAACACTACGTCTGTGAGAGAGAGATTGCAGGAAATAAGAAAGGGTGAGGCCAATCAAATTACAGAGACGTTTCTGCACCTAATCAAGAGCCCCTAAATGGGGCAGAGATTTACCAGCCCAAATATAACAACAATACATTGTCTGACAGTAGATTTGTAGAGATAGACTATAGCCTCAAAATTGTTAAGATTACATCGTTGCTGAAATTTTTGGGAAACCGAATTTGAATTAAATTGGTTTACAACAATCCTAGAAATCAGTAAACTTTGGGAGTTCAACTGTAAATAGTTATTATTATTATTATCATTATTATTATTATTATTGTTATTATTATTATTAATATTATTATCATCATTATGATTATGATTATTATGATTATTATTATGATTATGATTATTATTATTATTATTATTATTATTGTAATTATTATTATTATTATTATTATTGTAATTATTATTATTATTATTATTATTATTATTATTATTGGTAGGTGTGGCAGCAACTAAAGGATGGGTAAATACTACACACTTTCATTATCATCAATAAACTTTGATCTTTTATAATTTAATACAATTTACTGACAACTAAAAGTTTTTCTTATTAAATAAAGCAATCATCTTATTTAGAATCATGTCATTTTCAGTTTAAACAAAGTGTTGTATCTGTTCTGATGCTACACTTTATTCTGTCATCAGTCAGCGAAGGAGAAATCCTTTTAGACTGAGGCAATGTTTTTTTTTTTCAATACAGAGTGCCTTTTTTAAAGGAGTTGGATTTCCTCCAGATTAAAAACTGACCTTGTGTCTAACTTTGCCTTCATGGAAAGGTAAGAAAATAGGAAAATTAATAGGAGCAAAGTGTAGTATCTGCCATGATGCTACACGTCATATTTTCTGTCCTTGGTTAGTGAAGGAGGCAATTTTTAGTTTTCTTTGAATCAAGAGTTTCCCTTTTCAACTTTACGCTTGTGTGGAGGCAAATAAATAGGAATATATATATATATATATATATATATATATATATATATATATATATATATATATTGTATTAGGTTGCTGCAACAATAATGTCGTTTTGTACATGAAAAAACGAAATTTTTGCACCAATCTAATACATCCAAGACTGAGGCCCAAATTTTTAACCCTTAGACTGTTACTTCTTGGTTAAACTTTCAAGGGTACTAAAGAGTAACACTGAAAAAGTCCACTCTGATGCAGGGAGGTAATGCCTTCGGGAGCCCATGAGATAGAAGAGGATGTTGTTTAGAAAGAGTTCCAGGGATCAAACTCCAATTGTTCTCTTGTTTCCTCTACTTCTCGCTCACCCACTGAGTCACTATAGCCCAGCATATTTTTTTTATTCAATTATCACCCCAAACAAGGCACAGTGCCACTTTGAAGTAGGGGGGCTACTATGAGGGACATCATTTGCAGGGGCATTATGAAGAGAGATGAGTAACAAGATATTTGTTCACATTATACTTGAACGTTTGCATATAAGTACAGTTGGGAAAGCAGAATCCTGGAAGGGAGTTCTAAAGACTTGCAGTTCTGGGGAAGAAACTATTGGAATAAAAGGCTTTTTTACACCTAGGGATCTTTATTGTAAAGGGGTAGGACTTACTTACTTGTCGGGTTTGTCGGGAGTAGTCACGTCGAGGAGGTACAAGTGCTTGAAGTTCGTCAGAGCATTCACCATTAAAGTATTTGTAGGACAGGCAGAAGGATGCAACATTTCGTCGATGGGGCAGAGGCTGAAGCGTAGATGACAGTTCAGGACCTATCAGTTTGGCGACTCTCTTTAATTCTGTCCAGGAGTGAGAGACTAGCAACAGATTCACCAGCCCAAATGTGACAACAGTACTCCATACATGGGCGAATGGTGGCCTTATAGAGGTACAGGATACTTTCAAGTGTAAGTAATTTTCTGGCACAGTAGAGAGAGTCTACCTTCTTTGCAGCAGCCTTGGCAATGCTCTCAATGTATCTATTCCAATTCATATTCCCTATAAACGTTAGGCCGAAGAGTTTAAAAGAAATACTTTCAGGCAATGTGTTCTTGGCCATTGCTATTGTTGGTAGAGAAGGTTTCTTGTAGTTATTGAAGGAAACATGCTTAGTTTTGGCAGCATCGAATGTAACCATCCATTTTTGTCCCCTTCCACTACAGATTGGAGGTCATCTTCTAGTGTTTCGACCACTTCTTTAGATATGCATTCATTGGTTTTCCCCTCATGCCTGTTATAGAGAGTGGTGTCATCGGCAAATGTACCCATCTCCGAAACAATTTTATCAGAGAGGTCATTTATGGATATCAGGAATAATAAAGGTCCAAGGATAGACTCCTGAGGTACTCCCGCATTTATGTCATATTGTTTAGATGTACGACTGTCGAGGACAACTTGGATTATTTTCTTACTTAAGAAGGATTTAATTACATTATGTATTCTTCCAGTGATACCATATAATATAATTTTACTGAGAAGACCACCGTGCCATACCCTGTCAAAAGCTTTAGATATATCAAGGGCTACCGCTCTACTCTCCCCTGTTTTGTCCAGTGAACGGTATATACGTTCAGAGACTACAGTTAAGATATCTGCTGTTGAACGGGCTTGCCTAAATCCATATTGTTTGTCGGTCAGGAGTTTAGCAGCTGTTAGGTGTTGGACTAGGGCTTGATTAACTAAGGACTCAAATATTTTGGCGAAAAGTGGGAGAAAGTTAATGGGGCGATAATTTAGTGAGTCAGTTCTTTCACCAGAATTCTTGAAGACTGGTACCACAGAAGCGGTTTTCCAGCAGTCGGGAAAGCAAGATTCGTTAAGACATTTATTGTAAAGTTTGGAGAGAACTGGAGCCACCTCAGCAGAGTATTTTTTTAATAGCACAGCCGGGATGAGATCTGGTCCACATGCTTTTGATATATAATACTAGCGGAGGGGGGGCAGTTTTGTCCGGGCATAAAATATGCTTAAATATGATATTTTAATTCGTCCAGATTTCGTATATATTATTAAAGTCGTGATTTCAAAAGGAAAAAAAAAAGAAGTATTTAGGTGCAATCGGGTAGAATCGAAACCAGAACTGTAGGGTTCAAAGCTGGTGATGTTACCACTGTAGCAAAGTAACACGCATAAAACTGATTAAAAATCAAAATAAATATAAATGTACAAGATGTTGAACGATTTTCTCAATCTTGACAAATTTTGGGCCTCTTAAAACCAATTTTAACTGGCTAAAGACCCATAAAAAAAAACAGTCCATAAAAAATCCAATCAATATGAGGTCCCTAGCGCCGCTCTGCGACTTTTAGTTTCGTTGAAGGTAGAGTTTGAAAATATGGATACTGACAAAGAGACCGACATATAGCCATTTATATATTAAGAATATATAAGTCTTTTTGTCTGTCTGTCTGTCTCCATATTTTCAAACTATCTCCTCCAAAACTAAAAGTCATAGAGCAGCGCTAGGGACCTCAAATGATTGGATTTTTTATGGACCGTTCTTTTATCGGTCTTTAGGCGGTTAAAATAGCTTTTAAGGGGTAAAAATTAAGTCCAAATTAAAAAATATCATTATACATTTTGTACATTCATCTTCATTTATTTTTAATTTTTAATCAGTTCATATGTGTGTCACGTTGGTACAGTGAAAATGTCATCGGTTTTAAATGCTAAAGTTTTGTTTTCGGTTTCGATTCTAGCTGAGGCATCCAAATATTTTTTTTTTTTTTACTTTTAAAATAACGATTTTATAATAATATATACGAAATCTGGACAAATTAAAATATCATGTTTAAGCGTATTTTACGACCGAGCAAAGCTGGGCGCCCCCCACCCGCTAGTATATATATAATAGCAGTAATTATTATTAGGCGATTATCTACTTATCAATTGAATTTGTTCCTGGCACAACGCTAAACTGAGGCACAATTAGGCAAAATGTTCACTTCTACCACACTCTACTAGCCTGAAATTCATCTTACCCATCTTTTTGTTGTTTTTTTTTCTACTCTATTTTTTAATCTTATCAACTACTTAATCCCTCCTATCAAATATCCAAAACCATATCCGGTAGTGAAGCCCAAACTAGGAAGATTTGAGGAGTTTATAATTAGCCCTGAGTTACCACTATTCCCTGATTCACACTGACCCAAAACGGTAGTACCTGTCAGTGCTCTATCTATTAGTTAAGTTGAAAATATGGTTTACAGACTTTGTTTACAAAATATATATGCACAAAAGGAATTGAGGTACAAATCAATCCTCTGCAAAATATATGTATTGTTTATACGTAAAATAACCCACAATAGTCGACATGATATAAAAACCAACAAACACTAGTTAAATAGTACCATTCTAGGTCAAACTGGACTCAGGAGTATTAATAAAGAAGGTGTAATTTCACACTTTATAAAACTCTCAGATATGTGGCTCAATACTGCATGAACATGATAGTCATACCCAAAAACATTCTATATTATATTGAGCAAACACTGTATAAGAACACTTATTTATTTTTCTCTTTTACAAACTTTACCTTAACACCATACATATTTCTCTCATCTATATAATAACTGGCAGGGACCTCGGACGTTACTCGGGATTGAATGATGATCAATGAATATTTCACACTCCTATATATTTATTATCATCGAAATCAATGAAATCGTCCATTTTTCAATCAAATCGATTGATTGGCTGCTGTAGTTGAGGACCCATCGCTGTATACTGGGAGAAAGATTCACATGTATCCCTGTAGTGACTTAGTCCAAAATACATTGTAGTCTACATTGTATTATTGAGAACCTACTGTTGATTTTATCAAAAATGTTATATAAAATGGCTTGAATTAAAGTTTGAAATGCAAAAGTCAAGTATCATGATTCAATTGTGCTCAAAACAGAAACATTAATTTCCAACACGCTCCTGTCACTTCAAAAACCTACTGTTGATATGCCGAGTTATTCTGCTTGTGTGGTCATAAAATTTCTTATATGTACTTGTAATGTTATGCTGAATAAGGTGTTAACTTTGGTTTAAATCGTTTGCTTCTTCTGTCATCCATTTTTTTTCGATTATCGATTATTGATACTTATCGAAGACATTCCGATGCATAACATGTCAGGCACAAAGTACATTTGAGTGCAATTTCATAAAAGTCGGTCCAGCTGTTGTGGATTCTATAAGTAACGAACTCACATACACACACAAACTCCCTTTTATATAATAGTAGAATATAATAGATAGATAGATAAAGATAGAGATATGCTATGTCAATTCTATGTTCACACGTACGTCATCAGCTTCCACCCCTTTTTAATGGATAAGATCACTCGATTGCCAAAAATACAGGGCAAAAAATGTATTTTTTAAAACTTTTGTTTAATGGTGCTCTTAATGGTATAATTTTATATAATGGTATAATTTTGTTTAATGGTGCTCTTAATGGTATATTTTTAAAAACTTTTGTTTAATGGTGCTCTTAATGGTATACATAACCACCTGAACTAAAAACAAAACTATTTGGCCTTTGGCTAGGATGAAAGTATAGTATCTGTTCTGTCCAACAATGAAAAATAATATCCTAGGGTCTTCGTTCGCACAAGACATATATAAAATGGAAATATGTCACAAACTACAAGGATTTTGAGATGTATCTCGTTCCTATGATAGGATGATGTGACACAAGTGTCAAAAAGTAGGATTTGAAGAGCCAGTGCCCTAGTGGAAGTGTACTCTAGCATGCAAAAAATATGCCTGGGTAGCCCCATCAGTATTCTCTGCTTGGGACGCCTTAGGCATTTACAAATATATTAACCTCTTCTCAAAGTAAACGAAGTCTGGGAAGGTGAACATCCTAGAACTGCACAGGACCAAGCCATACCTCAGTCATCAGGAAAAGGCCATCTTAACAATGGCTTAGACTCTGTTGGCTTTGATGTTGAGGAAAAATTCCTCTGGCTGAATATAACCCCCGCCCCCATGATCGGATATATTCTGGAACTAAATTAACCTAAGTATTGATATTTTACAGTTTGAACAAAGATGGAACACTAAAATTGTTGGGTCTGCATTCGTACTGGGCATGCATAAAATACATGCTAACAATATTTATCAAATGACGGATACAATCGTGGAATTTCCACAGATCCTGCTTGCATTTACATTATATCGTTTTCAAAATTAATATTGTTTTTGTTATTTATATGTTACGATAATTTATGTCTTCAATTTCCTTATGCCAAGACGCTGTAAGTTTCTTTAAAGAATGTATTTATATGGGATTTATATGGAATTGGTAAGTTGTAATTTTGACATTAAAGTTTTAATCTCGCCAAAGAATCCACACTAGCTATCTACGCAGGTTGTGATTCTTTTTTTAATTAAAAAGTTCAAAGAAGTGAAATTCAAATTTCAAGCTAACTTTTCTTTCTATAACTTTAATTATAGTGATTGAACATTTCTTAAAAGGACTAGATTTTTTCTCCTTCATGGCTTGCTTAAAATTTACATTAATTTTTTCAGTTCCTTTTTTCTCTCCGGGGATGGTCTTTGACAGAAAAGTGATAAAGCTTCTGAAAGAAATATTTTCCCAATTCTTTGAACGTCTTTAATACGAATATACCAGACAGGAAAATATATCTAAAAAAAAAAATGTCTCGTAAACCATTAATTTAAATAATTATTGACTTCTTTTCTTCATCACGAAATCAGATGTTATCAATAGGATGAAAATGTTTTCAGAATTTCTGAGGCGAAATATTTTATTATATAAATTCACAAAGTGAAGGACATTCCATGTTTACTGAAACGTTATAATATTAATCTTAAAAAGTAGAAGTGTTATGTTCTATGGTTGCCTTGAGTGCTATCGTGGTTTAATCCACTTTATAGTTGAAATTTGGTTTGGAATGAATGAATTAGTATCAACGATGTTAAATAATCATTACATTAATTTATTCAATTCAGCATACATCATCCTCAGCCGGGTCGCTGTTGGCCTTTTGGCCAAAA
>NW_027633389.1:0-46455 GCF_053919585.1 Euprymna scolopes
ATATAATCGTACATTTACTAAAAAGCTCCTAACGTTCTCACTGCAAATACTTCTTTACACATAATTTATTTACACGGCTTAAGTTCCTGACACATTTTTATGTTTAGTAAACGAGTAAAGTCAGTAAGCCAAAAATACAAACAAGAAAAAACAACACCCCGGGATGCTGAAGGGATTCTCTTACATCAAAATAAATTACGAAAATGACGATAAAGATGATGATGAAGACTCCGATGGAGATGTTCCTACTGATGCTGATGATGTTGTCCGAGATAAGCGGTATTGATAAGCACGTATTTGTTGAAAGTGTCGAGTCAGAGGTAGAGAAGAAGGTCGTAGAATAGCCGAACAGATGATCGGGTTTTATCTACAACTACTTCGCAACACGTAGAGAATATATATATAAAAAAAACAAAAACAAAAAACATATTCGTTTGTAAATGGAAACGAAGGCTGATCGCCATTGATAAGTTTCAGTGAGACTATCCACCTTTATTCGAGTTGGGGGTCCAGGAAAATACCAAAAAGAACAAAAAGCATACATATACGGTTAGTCTATTTAGAGGCAGCGGGGTCATCTTCATCTTCTTCCGTAGCCTATCGTTTTACTCAGCCACTCATACCCAAACTTGCATAGTCAAACATATATATATATATATATATATATATATATATATATATATATATATATATAATAATGGGCTCCTTTAGTCTTTGAAAGACTATGGATACCCACGAAGGGGTGCCTGCACGTGAATTTTTGTGTTAGGAGGGGCGTTATCTCCAACCACACCTCTCCTGAGTCAACATTGTGGCAAGTGAAGTGTATGTACAGGATGACTGGAAATATATGCCGAGATAAGCAGAGAGTACATACAACGCTTAAAATTCCCAAATAGTCACCCATCTGGTACTAAAAAGGCTCAACGTTGCTTAACTTCGGTGATCTGACGAGAACCGGTATGTCAACGCAATTGTGCCATATAATAATAATATTTACGCATCCTGTATATCTACTATGATAAAATCTTTTACCTGTCTGTTTGTTCACAATTTGATTTATATGTACATAATGGACACTATTTTATAAATTAATTGTCATAATGAAAACGGTATTTACACACACGTTCTTACATGATATATATATATATATATATATATATATATATATATATATATATATATATATATATGAGATGAGTATTGACTGAGGAGAGCTTGATATGGGTATCTAAAACGGTCATAATTCTCGGGTTTGAAACCTAAGGTACCAATGACTTGTCCCATCTAAAAACTTTCTGAAAATGATACACACGCACGCACACGCACGCACACACACACACACACACACATATATATATACGGCACAATCACACACGCACACACATTTATATATATATACAGTGAGAGAGAGAGAAAGAGATTAAGAGAGACACAGAGAGAGAGAGAGAGAGAGAGAGAGAGAGAGAACGAGAAAGTGAATAAGTGAGTACGAATATGATGTTCCACGTTTTTTATCTTTTTTTCCAAGGTGGTCACCACTTATCAAGGCCCGGAAGCCTCTCAGGGATAAGGGTCTTTCTAAGTACAGTACGTTAGTGTAGAGATTTAATAAAGTGTCCACTTAAAGAGGCGGTTCATCAGGAATTTGTTTACGTTGGACTTGAAGACATCCAGGTTGTAGTCAGGTGGGAAGCAGGCAGACGGAACAGAGTTCCACAGCCGTGCAGTTCTAAGAAAGAAGCCTTTTTTATGGAATCTACGTTTTTATGTAGGCATAGATAGAGTGAGGAAAGTTTTTGATAGTGGGTTCAGCTAGACGGGTGTTTTTCGTAAAAGATTGGCGAGGTGGGACCAGAAATTGGAGTTCAGACGAGCCCCTGCCATGGAAATAACGATAACACAAAGATAGGCTTGCAACGTCTCTTCTATGGGAGAGAGGTTGCAGGGAAGAGAAAAGGGCTTCCCCTACTAAGCCACGAAGTCTATCTTGTATTCTGTCAAGGCAGGATAGGCTGTTTTCAGCAGCTCCTGCCCAGATATGGCAGCAGTATTCCATCCTTGGACGTACTTGGCTTTTATATAGATAGAGAATTATATCAGTAGTGAGATATCTTCTGGAGCGGTAGAAAGATCCATCTTTCCAGCGACCTTGGCAACAGACTTGATGTATGTGTTCCATTTCAGATTAGGAGTGAAGGTCAAGCCCAGAAGCTTGTCAAAACATGGGGCTTCTCCTAGACGAGAGCCATCCATTTCAATTGATGCCATATGGGGATTAGAGCGTTGATGATGTAAAGATAGGAGTTTGGTTTTAGATGCATTAAAGGTAACCAGCCACGTCTTCCCCCACTGAACCATGCGCTCGAGATCAGAGGAGAGAGAGAGAGAGAGAGAGAGAGAGAGAGAGAGAGCTTTGTCATTTACAGCCTTTGATGTGTTGCTGTAGATGGTCGTGTCATCAGCATAGATGTCAACGAATGCCCCTTAAGATATATTTGATGCTAGTGTATAATTAAGCATAAAAAATATAGTATTTTTTTTCATTAATAATTTTGGTTCGAACGTGTTATACATCGTGATTGTTAACATGAGTTTACTGGAATTGCATAGCGGGAAAAAGCTATCATATCATCTCCTATAAAGGAGGTAGAGTGTTAAAATATAAAATAACACCAAACAATTAAAAATACATTTCTTATATGTCGCACTTACCGCGAATATATCACACTTATATATATATTGTCCGAATGTAAATCGCGATAAATCCAATTGGTTTAAATTGAGACATTAAACAGTAAAAAGTATTAACATATAAAAAATATATATTTCGTCTAAACGCTTACTTTATTTGAAAAAAAAAAAAAAAAAAAAACGCATGCTTATTACCCATTATTCAAACCATAATATTTCGGTTGGGTAGATTGTTGATAGATACGTTTGAGTCTAAGTAAGTGCATTGGAAAGATTCTAGGGATCGAATGGAGCAATGGAACCACCAACCAAGAAGACAGAGACCGTACTAACCAACAGGTAGTGGCGTCAATAGTCTGCAAAGAACGTCTAAGCTGGCTTAGGTATAACCTAATCTTGGCGCCATAGAGAATTGCGAACCAAGTGTTTTGATGAACCGCTGAAAAAAAAGGAAGAGCAAAACTGAACTGGAAGCAGACAACTGAGATGATATTTGATTGCAGTGGGAAGAATCAAGATGGTTTATTTTGACTGTCGCGTGAATCAACGGAAGTTCGCAGGAGTCCACAAGGTTAAGGAAGTAGAATTTCTCTATCGACCATTTCCTCTAGTATATATATATATATATATATATATATATATATATATATATATATATATATATATATATATATATATACATATATATATATTATTTAATTAGAATTAATTATTGAGATGAGTATCTATATATTAATACAATAGCGCGTGTTCTTTTGTGTGTTATACTTTCCGGCTAAGATTTAAGAACACACATGCTATCGTATTAATATATACTGTATACTTTTAACAGTGATGGGGGATATAAAACTAGTCCCGTAAATGGCTAAAATCGTTTACGCGTTAAACAATATTTTGTTTCATGTATTTTTTTAACAGTGGGGTGGGGGATATGAAGTAAGTCCCGGAAATGGCTGCAACCATTTATATTTTAGACATTACTTTAGCAATGTATATTTTTTACAGTTGGGTTGAGGATATGAAGTCAGTCTCGGAAATGGGTGAAACAGTTTACGATTTAGACATTACATTATTTCATGTATATTTTAAACAGTGGGTTGGGGATATGAAGTAAGTCCCAGAAATAACTGAAACACTTTACGATTTAAACATTACATTATTTCATGTATATTTTTAACAAGTTTGTGTCGGGATTGTATAAGTGCAAATATATACTAACAGAATACCCAGCGTCGCCAAGGATTGAATAAGAAAGGTGGGTAACAGAATACCAAGCGTCGCCTGGGATAAAATGAGATAGGTGGAAGATATATTCCAGTAGAATACATGGCATTGCCCAGGATTGGATAAAATAGGTAGAACATATATACTATGAGAATACCCGGAATTGATTGTGTGTTTGTAATGAAATAATCAGCCCAGGCAATATATCAAAGTTATTATTTTGATAGGGGATGGCGATAATGTGAGTTTAAATTATGAAAAATGATTGTCGAAATAAGTAACATATCCAAGAATTATGAAAAATGATAAAATATGAGTTGATTGGTGTGTTTGTAATTAAATAATAAGCTCAGGCAATACATCAAAGTAATTATTTTAGTAAGGAGGGGCTATAATATGGCTATTATGTGGGTTAAAATTATGAACTGTGATTGTCGAAACTAGTAACATATCCAAGAATTATGAAAAATGATGAAATGTGACTTAATTAATTGGTCTGTTGCAATGAAAAAATCCTCCCAGGCAAGTTATTAATTTAGTAAGGGGGCGATAATGTTGTTTAAATGTATGAAAAATGATTGTCTAAATTAGTAACATATCCAAATATGAAAAATGATGAAATATTAGTTAATTGATTGATGTGTTTTTAATGAAATAATCAGCCCAGACAATATATCAAAGTTATTATTTTAGTAAGAGGGGGTGATAATGTGGGTTAAAATTATGAAAATTATTGTCGAAATTAGTAACAAAACCAGGAATTATGAAATATGATCAAATTTGAGTTAAGTGATTGATGTGTTTGTAATGAAATAATCAGCCCAGGCAACATATAAAAACTATTATTTTAGTAAGAGGGGCGGGAACGATAATGTTGGTTTTATTTATGAAAAAGATTGTAGAAATTAATAACATATTCTAGAATTATGAAAAATAATGAAATGTGAGTTAATTGATTGGTGTGTTTGTAATGAAATAATCAGTCGAGATAATATATCAAAGTTATTTTAGTAAGGTTGGTCGATAATGTGGGTTAAAAATATGAAACTTGATGTTCGAAACTAGTAACATATCCAAGAATTATGAAAAATGATGAATTTTGAGTTAATTGATTAGTGTGTTTGTAATGAAATAATCAGCCCAAGCAATATATAAAAGTTATACTTTTAATTAAGTGACGAATAATGTGGGTTATAATTATGAAAAGTGATTGTCGAAATTAGTACCATATCCAGGAATTTTGAAAAATGATGAAATGTGAGTTAATTAATTTGGTGTTTGAAATATAATAATCAGCTCAGACAATATATTAAAGTTATAATTGTATTAAGGTTGGGCGGGCGTGTTTGTTAAAATTATTTTAAAATATTGTCGAAATGAGTAACATATCTAAGAATTATGAAAAATGATGAAATGTGAGTTAATTTATTGATGTTTTTGTAATCAAGTATTCGACCCAAGCAATTTATCAAAGTTATTATTTTAGTAAGAGGTGGGCGATAATGTAGGTAAAAATTATGAAATATAGTTGTTGAAATTAGTAACATATTAAAGAATTATGGAAAATGATAAAATGTGAGTTAATTGATTGGTGTGTTTGTAATGAAATACTCAGTCCAGACAATATATCAAAGATATTATTTTAAAAAGGGTGAAGCGAAAATGGGGATTAAAATCATAAAAAATGATTGTCGAAATTAGGTACATATCCAAGAATTATGAAATATTATTAAATATGTCTTTCTAGATTAGTGTGTCTGTAGTGAAATTATCATCCCAGACGATATATCAAAGTTATTATTTTAGTAAGAGGAGGCGATAATTCAGGTCAAAATTATGAAAAATGATTGTCAGAATTAATAACATATCTACGAATTATAAAAAAATGATGAAATGTGAGTTAATGGATTAGTGTGTTTGTAATGAAATAATCCGCCCAAACAATATATCGAAATTATTATTTTAGTAAGGTAAGGGCGACAATTTTGGTTTAAATTATGAAAATGATAGTCGAAAGAATTATGAAATCTGATGAAATGTGAGTTTATTGATTGATGTGTTTGTAATGAAATAATCAGCAAAGGATATATATAATAAAGTTATAATTAAAGTAAGGTTGGACGATTGTTTGGGTTAAAATGATTAAGATTGATTGTCGAAATTAGCTACATATCCAAGCATTATGAAAAGTGATGAAATGTGAGTAAATTGATTGGTGTGTTTGTAAGGAAATAATCAGCCCAGACAATATATCAAAGTTATTATTTTAGTAAGAGGGGTGCGATAATGTGGGTTAAAATTATGTAAAATGATTGTCGGAATTAGTAACATATCAAAGAATCATGACAAATGATGAAATGTTGGTTAATTGATTGGTGTGTTTATAATGAAATAATCAGCTCAGACAATATATCAAAGTTATTATTTTAGTAAGGGTAGGGGTGATACAGTTTTAACAAAACGGCTAAGATTTTATGGTGATGTCTTCATTAATGCTGAACGACCACAGAATTCCCAAAAACAATGTATTACATATGAAAGATGTCGCTGTGGAATTTCTACAGGGCCTGGTAGTTATTTAATTATTTATTTATTGCGGACTATTATCCTCATCTTTCTTAGCTGTTGTTTTACGTCGTTTGGGCCAACTATTCCTCTGGCCTTTGTCAGGTAATAACCGCCACGGGATAGGAACTCCGAATCTCCTAACTAATCTCTTGTAATTACTGCCATACATAGTTATTGTAGTCTCACCACGTTTTGGCCAAGTAAGCCTCTGGCCGGCTTACGGTAGGATTGAAACCGCTATCTTCAGACAATTCTCACCTTGGCCAAAACTTGGTGAGACTACAACAACTATGGATGGCAGTAAGTGCGTAGAATGCAGATAGGAGATTTGGAGTTCTTATACCGCCGCAGTTACCACCTGACGAAGCTAAGAGGAATTGTTGGGCGAAACGTCGTGAAACAACAACTAAGAAAGATGAGGATAATAGTCCGCAATAAATAAATTAATCAATAATCATCTCAATAATGAATTTCAATTAAATAATATATATATATATATATACGATTCGGTACGGATCTGACCATGGATATCAGATAATGAATAAATATGGAGTGATAAGACCAAAAAATTAAACCTTGATCGTCCTTCGGGGCCTGTGGCGCAGTATATAGAGACGTTGAATCTCTACGGTTCAAGGTGACAATTGTCTGAAGATAGCGGTTTCACTTCTACCCAAGGCCGGCCAGAGGCTTACCTGGCCAAAACGTAGTGAGACGACAACAACTATGGATGGCAGTAATTGCTGAGAGTGCAGTTAGGAGATTCAGAGTTCATATCCCGTTGCGGTTCGCTTACAAGCTGACGAAGGCCAGAAGAATAGTTGACCGAAACGTCGTGAAACAACAACTAAGAAAGATGGAGATAATAGTCAGCAATATATAAATTAATTTCCTCTAGTGTTGGCTTCGCATATTTGAAAATGGCGTTTATCGCGTTTATGTTTATTTTAATTTAGGTTTAGATAACAGATGTGAAGGAGTTAAAATTCAGATATTTTCTTTTTTAATTTAAAAAATAAGTTTCATACATTTAATAAGAATTCCCCAGATTTCTGTTTTTTAAAGTATTTGAAAGGAGTCACTCAACTATTTCAGATTTGTAATGAATTTGATCATTTGTTATTAAACACCTATTAAGCAAGGTTTGAATTTAAAGACCATCTAATGATTAAGCTTAACATGTTAGACTTTGCATAGAATCTCAGTCATTTAATAGATTTTGCCAACACCTAGAATAAGGATTCGAGACATAAGGCTTAGTATCATTTTATATTAAATTGGATCTTCACAACGGGTCTTATAAAAGTGGTGCAAATATTTCATGTGAGACAGTTTAATTATAACGCGTATTCTTTTTTGTTCTGTTGTTTTTATATTCCATTACACTGATCGTCGTTATTTTAGTTACGAAACAAAATTGATATTTGATCAATACGATTAATAACATTGAAAAAATAAAAACAAAAACTTCTTGAAGCTGCCGTTTATGAACGCGTGTCATGAAGCAAGAGGTCATATCATTTAGACCTTTTCAAACAACAAAAAAGTTCTTGTCGTTCCTCATTGAGAACGAAACACTTCTTCTTCATCATCTTTTTCTTCTTCTTCTTCTTCTTCTTCTTCTTCTTCTTTTTCCTCTACTTCTT
Organism: Euprymna scolopes; assembly: GCF_053919585.1. Lineage (NCBI taxonomy): Eukaryota > Metazoa > Mollusca > Cephalopoda > Sepiida > Sepiolidae > Euprymna > Euprymna scolopes. The sequence goes on from NW_027633389.1 coordinate 8,133, forward strand.
CTACTTCTGCTTTTGCTTTTCATAGAACCGTGATTCGATCCGTTTCCCAAAGTTTGACTGAGAGCCGGATCGTATACAGACACGTCAAGCTTAAAAAAAAATCCTCCGCCATGGAGATCAAATTCAGTGGATGTCATTGTTAAGTGCTGAGGACGTTTAACTAGGAGGCGGTCGGAGAATTCCAGCACGAAAACTGATATCCGTTCGTCGTGGAGCAATAAATGAAATCCGAAATTGCGACGAGTAAAATAAAATAGCAGAAAAACAGACACTAATAGAAACAAACAAAAAACAACAACTAAGGAAAGACAAAAAAAAAAAAAAAAAGACAACAAGTGATGAAGTTATTGATGAAAAAGCTTGTGTCTGACAAAGCAAAAACGCATAGTGAAATTCATCCTTATATATAAAGTTAAGCCAGAAACCCCCCGATTCCAATGACCGTTATAGCGCCGATTTGTAGAAGTTTCCAGGTTGGTATCTGAGGGGCGCGTTTAATTCACTGAGGAGATGCACCCTCGAATAAACTTGCCTGGCGGATAGGTGACAAGACGGTAATTGTGTGTATCGGCAACTTGCTGAAAGATGTTTTTTTTTCTAGATCCGCATGTCAAGCATATGTTTGCCGCAGCGAACGGTGAAATCTGAAGCGTGTGCGTCATGAAGTTGCGCCTCGTGGATCACCTAAACCGCTTTGCAGCTGGGACTGGTTAAATCCAAATGAGGAAAATGTATACTCGTGTTTGTGTTTTACGAACGAACGAACAATAGCAACGTAAATAAAATCTGCGCATAGAACTACCGTTCATATGCGATTTAATCCGATGCTTTCAGACAAAAAAAAAAGTTTCTTTCAATCAACAACTTTTTTATACGGGCCTTTTTTTTTTCTATCTTTAATTGTTACTGTATTTCATTTTTTCTTCAGCCACATTTCTAAAACATCAAGGAGCTTCATCCAGGGGGTAACACTTGTTCTATAAGAATCACATAGATATTGGAATATTCTAGTAAATACCACTTTTTACTTTTCCAACATCGATTTAATAAAGAAGTTAAGATAGTTTATTTTCATCACCCCAATAGGTTAACTATGTTATAGCATATCTTTTTAGGGTGCCATGGTTTCATTGAATTCTAGGAAAATATTCATCTGGCCTGGTGGAGTATCCAGCTTCATGCTATCAGAAGAGGCACTATTACTTAGGGAAAGTGCATTACTCGTATAATAAGTGTTGGTTAACCATACCAAGTGATCATATTTGGGCTTGGAATAACATGTTATTTTTAATATTTGGTCAGCGTTAAATTATAAGAGATGTATCCTCTTGTCAAGTGGTCCAGATTATTAAATAAAACAAAACAAATAAGCATAGAATTAAGCATTTTAATAACCATTTGGTAACGCAACGAAAATACGGACCAGTTTGCAGTGTGAATAAATCATTCGAAATATGGGGTAGCTAGACAGAACTACTGTCAAAGTAAAAAGTAAGATGCCTCCTTTTCTCCACTAGTTGGTGGGAGACCCGTGGGCATGGTCGACAACCCACTAAGCCACCCCGCATTAACAGTAACGGAGAGTCATGGAAAGCATGTTACTGATGTAATGCGGAAGCAAACAGAAATATTTCATTTCATGGTTTCGTATTTCGCTGTGCTGAGCAGAAGATACCACTGGATATAATAGTCAGGACAATCGCCCAGTATGAGCACTGCTCGGACAGAAAGAAACTGTAACCTACCGTATGTACAACTGCAAAGAAAGCCATCGCAATATATCAGACTCTTTATTCGAGAAACAGCGTGAATAGTGTTCTGAATCTGAACACCTCGCTCGGTAAGGATTAACATGATTGACAGGTGGAACCAGATCGTCGTCGAAATACTCCTCAACAACCACCAACAATAAAAGCGGAAAAGCTCTGGGAAGAATAAACAAATGACAACAGCGAGAAACGGACTTTGGCAGTATGAACATGTGGGAAGTTTTGGCCTTCGAGACAAGATCAAAGTGTAGTATCTGTTCCGGCAGATGCTGCACTTAAGATAATTTGTACCAGTCAATGGAGGGGAAACCCTCTATACTGGGAAAATTATTATTTTTGGTAACCAGAGTGCCCCCTTTTTGCCTACTTTTAGGGGAGCTGGTTTTTACCTCACATTAAAAACGGCCTTGTGCCTAATTTGCTCAGTGGGGGAGCAAATAAATACCATCTGTTCCGGCAGATACTGCAAGCTATGACTAGCTATGACTAGCAAAGACCAGATGTGGGGTCAACCCCACATGCCTGACCTTTAACCAGCTCCCATTTCCCACCTCTCGGGAGCTGGTCCCCTTTTTCCCTTCCCCCTCCCTTCACTCCTCACATTAAAAATCGGCCTTGTGCCTAATTTGCTCGGTGGGGGAGCAAATAAATACCATCTGTTCCGGCAGACGCTGCAAGCTATGACTAGCTATGACTAGCAAAGACCAGATGTGGGGGCAACCCCACATGCCTGATCATTAACCAGCTCCCATTTCCCACCTCTCGGGAGCTGGTCCCCTTTTTCCCTTCCCCCTCCCTTCACTCCTCACATTAAAAATCGGCCTTGTGCCTAATTTGCTCGGTGGGGGAGCAAATAAATACCATCTGTTCTTCAGATGCTGCACTTCAATTTCTTGCTCTCTGTCAGTGGAGGAGAAATCCTTCACAACTGAGACAATTTTTATTTTTGTTCCTTTTCTCCGCATTAAAAAAAAACGACCCTGGTGTCTAACTCTGTCCTGTGGGGAGGCATTGTACGTAGGAACATTACAAATGATAAGCAACAATGATTTCATGAATGCTTCGAAGGAGAGAGATGGAATGAGAGCCAGAGACAACAATGCCTGTACCAGGCTAGACGCCACTTGAATTGAATAATGTCTTTAAATTTAAGAAGCAACTTTATTGAAATTGTTTCAATCGGTAAAATACTGTGAAGTAAAGAAAGGGAATATACGTAACTGCTGTTTGGTGAAATAACGATAAGTGTGGTCATAACTCTAGGAGATTACATAAAACAGATACGTTATAAAACCACAGTATTTAAATTTCGCCTGATATAAGTAAATACTGGGGATTTGGTAAACTTTAATAGTTAACATTTGATAGTAGACAGAATGTAAGATTAATAGTTAAGACGTGATAGTATACAACAGTTGCCTGTTTTAATGCGATAGAAAAGAACATTTACGACATCAAGAAAATTTTGCGAATTTCCTGAGTGTTGACATTTAAGAGCATAAACAAATGTACTGATCTTACAAATTTTATATTATATTATATAACATTATATTATATTATTACCAACCTATCAACTATAAAGAGAAAATACACATAAAACTGTATACTAAATTCTCCCTCTCAAATATATATATATATATATATATATATATATATATATATATATATAGAGAGAGAGAGAGAGAGAGAGAGAACGCTCTCTTAAGAGGGAGAATTTAGCTTATATATATATATAGACATAGAGAGAGAGAGACACTCTCTTAAGAGGGAGAATTTAGTTATATATATATACATATATATATATATATATATATATATATATATATATATATATATATATATGTATGTATGACCGCCAATCGATCGAAAGCTGTCTATGAAAATCCGTTATTTCTGAACAACTTTTGGTTTTATCAGAAATATAAAACACTGACGTTTCTTATGTTAAAAGCAGAATAATATAATACTTTTATCTAATTTTCAATAGAATTGTAACTTGAAAAAATTCAAAGACCGCATTTAATCCTGTCTTCACAGAATGTAAAGAAAATATAAATATCTTCTTTAAGGTTTTCGAATCAATTAAGCAAACTTTTTCCTGTCTAAATAATATTTACTATGATTTGCTCTAAGAATATGCAAAAAAAAAAAAATTAGAATATAATTACTAACTAATTAAGAACTAGCACATTTTATTTAACTCAGCTATCTTGGATTGGAGGCATGGGAATCCAATCACGTTTAAATATTTATTTAAGCATTTTCATGACCTCTAATGTAACTAAACAGGCAAATACATTTTTAAATAATTAAATTATAACTACAAACTAAATTTATCGTAAAATTTATAATTTTTTTTTCTTTTATAATAATTGATCAATCAAGCTTTAAATTTTTCCTAATTCTTGTTCAAAGTAAAGAAGACTGTTTTTTTTTTCTATTTTTATATCAAACAAATTTTTAGCATTATATTTCTCGGTTGTAATATAACTATTAGTCAGTTTATTTTCAGGATAATTATTTTTTCTTTCATATTTTCCAATTAATAATAACCAATGAGCCACACTCTTTTTCCATAAACAAGATCATACTGTACTTTCCCCAATTCGCCATTGCATGAATCAAATAAGCAAAGACATTCATTAGAATGTGTGACTATTAACAGCGTCGTTTTTTGGTAACCCTCTGGGAGGATGCAATTTGTTTGGATGTCACAACCATCGTCTACGGAAATGTTTTCATATTTATAGATAATTTCAAAAAGGGAGATAACAACCGTATCTTGAAAAAATCTGACATTAAACGACACTTGCAGTTATAATTAATATTATAATTTTCATACCCTGTTTTTGTTTAAATATTTTTTGTATCGATTCTGTAACGCATTTTTTATGTACTGGTACATGGAAAGTTTATATATTCTAAAATAATATATTAATTTTATTTTTAAATATTTAAATGTATGCATATTTTAGTATTTTCGCAAAAAAATATTTTTATCCTCATCTGAAAAATAATAATTATTGATAACATATTCAATGAACATCACACTTCAAAACGCAACAAGAATGTCTGTATTTTCAAAACAAAGCAATTCATTTATCAATGAAATACGCAGATGTACTCTGACAGGTTTTTACAATTGTTTTTTTTCCATTCATATCTACGACTCATTTTTTTCTTTTTGCGACATATCTCTTGTTTTAAGTACATTTTTTTCGTGTGTAAGTATACGATTCTTTTTCTTTTGACACTGTGCTTATGTGTATGTGAGTTTCCCTTTCTTTATATTTTATTATTGTTTTTATGTGTGAATTTCATCAAGCTAAGGACCTTTAGTTGTTTCCGTGGCATTTCGCGAGGTTCGACTTTTATGCCCTTGTATGGATGTACTGGAAACGAGCACCAAAAAAGGGGGTATGTTGCATTTTTTCTTCCATAAATAAGCCTACATATAAAAAGATGACGGGGACATACATGACGATGATGAGGGAGACAGTTATACAGGTCTTATATTTCTTGGCGATTTCGTATTAACAGTTCTTATAACACAGATAAAATATGGCATTTATATCAGACAGGGGATTGTTCTTTTTAACACATATTGAGGAGAGGAAATATATAATCCTCGAAGGATTACACAATGTTCACTATAAGATGATAAACACAATTACCTTTCGTTCGTGATGAAGGATGGCACAAAACAACAGTTACAACATAATGATGACTTCTTTATTCATCTGATTGGTCGGTCGGTGACGTCAGGAATTCAAATTTGAATCTACATAGTCTAAATGGTCTTCCCTCGCTTCCAAGGCATCAACTGACTCTCTTCCTTATTGACTAAAATCCAAACCCATGATATGGAGAAATGTCCTTTGTCTATGACGTCAGAAGTGTGTTTTCCAAACGTGACCAATTTCACGTGGCTTTACATATGTTTGTCTAACACACTTTTGACAAATAGAGTATCCTCAATTATAATCTAACCTATTTTAAATAATATAATTTAGTTTGCATTGTTCATTCTTTGACTGACATGGCTAATATTCAGATTTCTAAAAGAATTAACAATAGACTTAATTTCTAACGTTCCATTTCTCAACTTTGCCTACAGGGTTCGATTCCATGCTTATCCTAATTTCATTTTAACTTATCTAATATTCTTCTCATTTACATTGAAATGGGACAGCCCTTTTCTATGTTACATTCCTATCCTTCCTATTTTTCAAAAAATGTACACCTTTGTAAATTCTAGTACATTTTTCTCTATAGCTGTACAACCACTTGACTTAGAACGATCAGACACCATATAAAACTTCTTTAGCCCTTTTCCAGCTGACTCCATAAATTTACTTATCTAATATTCTTCTTATTTACATGGGAATGGGGCAGCCCTTTTCCATGTAACACGTAGATAACATTGAAACACACGCACGCACACATATATCGCGATTTACTTTTTTTCGTTTTTGCGATACGTTTTGAATGAATTCAATTATTTACGAAGTAAATCGCAATATATCCAAAAAGTCGTGCGGGATGGACGAGCGGTAAGAGTTAAGGCTCCTTACCATGGGGTCCCAATTTCGAATCTCGCTAGATTCAGCCACTGATGAATCGTAGACGAAGAAATACATGTCAGTGGATAAGTATATTTTAAAAACAATATATATGCCGCTCCTCATATGGGGGTACCAAATTGGTTAAAGGAAAAACTATTCCCAACTTGCATTTAGGTAAAAATGCACTCTCAACTAGTACGTAGAAATATAAACAAACAAATAAATTAATATACAATAAACTTTGTTTAAATACAAACCGTTTATAAGTGCAGCTACAAATGAAAATATGGAATTTACGAATTTCCTCAATAAAAAATATATATATATATAAAAATTAAAAACAAAAAAACTTATATTAAATGATATAAAATGTTAATTAACTAATTCCAGGCTATTGTTTGCTGCGAGACTGTTACTGTTTACAGAAGCGCGTTGAAACAAAGTCAAATTAATATCTGACGAAGAGACCTTTCTCGAAATATCATATAACACGTATATCTCCTCAGGCCGGCTTACCCAGATTATAGCAGTAAAATATAAATATAATGGGTATATTAATATGTACATATATATTTGTAATTTGTATTAATAAAACTTTTTCACCTGCTTCAGTTTGTATCTCTCCGTTACCTCTGCATTGTACTGCTTTCTACATATTACATTTAAATATATACATATATATATATATATATACATATATATATATATTATATATATATATATATATATATATATATATATATATATACAATAATTTTTAGCAATTTTATAAATTAGAAATCTGAGCGACTGTTGATCAGAATTAAAGAAATTAAGTTTCGCTGGATAGCTAATGACCTGGATTGTGTAGTTGACTATGTCGTCTTTGACTTCAAAGGACGCACATTTAGGGGATTATCTGTCATCCAGAGCCTATTTTTGGCACTTTTTACAACCATAAAATGTTTCATCATAGTCATTGTTTTCCTAGTTTTGCATTTGAATTAAAACATATTTGATATTTTCCCAAACAACTGGCCTTGATCGAGAGGAAACGAAAACCTTCTGTTATAGTTTCAAATGATCTGAAATAGCAGGGGCGGACTTAATTCCAAATATTTCTCATATGTTATATCTTCTCCTCTTTGGTTTCATACATTTTATACTGGGGATATTTATAGTCGTATTTTATTTCTAAAAGAGGTGAGATATGGCATGTGAAAAGTATTTGGAATCAAGTCTCCCCTTGCTGGTCTTTCAGATCATTCGAAACTATAGCAGCAAGTTTTAGTCTCACCTCCATCAAGGCCAGAACTTTTGATGATATATATATATATATATATATATATATATATATATATATATATATATATATATATATATATGTATATACGTATGAATATATTAACAACTTTCTGTCAGTCCTTATTACAGGTCATGCTTTTGTTGCTATGTTGAATATTATGCATTATACAAAAGTGAAACTTCGGCTATAAATATGTTGTAAAAATGTCACTCGTATTGATAAGCTCCTTATACCGTTGTGTTATTCTCTTTTAAATGTTTCAAATGTGTCGCAGTTTACTGCAGGTGTACAAGAATGCCACGAAACTGGCGTCTGAAAGTTACATAAAAGACACGTATTCTTTACGCTCTCGTAGAACTCTTATCTCTGGATGGATTACCTAAAGAGCTCGGTGGCGATATAAGAACATTGAATTCGTATGCTGAAACCCACAAAACCGAACTCAGATAAGATAAAGGAACGAGAAAAAAAAATCTATATCCCAGCGTGACATTCAGAATAAAGTACGCAGGCGGAAAACATTCATGCTTTCTTCTTTCCCATGTTTGAACATGCCATTAACCTCCATTAACCATAGTCATATGTGGTACTGTAATATAGCGCGTATGAGCGCATATGAGTGGATCAGCACCAGCCGACAGATGGATAGCAAGCGACTGTATTAGCAGCAGGAGCAGCGTTTGAGCGCGTATGCAAATTGGCAAGTGTCCCCGGGCTTGCGTCTGAAGAAAAAAAACTGACACTACGTGGGAGAAAAGAAGTAAACGCCGGAGAAAATAGACGTGTAAAGTGAAGGCTAGAATGAGCTGGCTGTGGTCAGCGTGAAGTCGGAAAAAGAGTGCTGTCGAAAAAGATTGACTTATAAGAAATGGCTGTCTAGGGCCGACGTGTAGTGGAGCAGATGTGAACACTAGTCAGAATAATCCAAATAAAAAAAGATAATACCCAGCGCTAATTGTCTTCACTGATTATTCCTCACTGGGGATATTAACTGACAATATCACATATATTACTTAAGGAATACCCGTCATAGATGGAGGAATGAGAACAATCTACCCTCGTTGAATAAAGAAAATGTTCAGCTCGAAATTCAGTACAGATTCTCAGTTTCGATATAAATATTGACGAAATATTATCAGACTAGCATGGAAAAAATAGTAGATGGGACGATTGTATCGATTCCGATATAATTACCGATTCTGTTCAAATTTTACTATTTCGATACAATTGGCAATTCCGATTCCTTTTATATCTCGAAATATTAAGCTATAGAGTGTTTTTCTTTTCTTTTCAGCTGATCGTGTTAAGAACGCATGTGATATGTACATATAGTTTCGCTAACGTAAAAGAAAATGCAATTGTTGGAGTTTGGGTTATATGAAGATTTTAATTTGAGCTTCATTAGTTGTACGAGAAATGCAAAACTAAGTTCTAAAAATAACACAAATCAAAAAGAATCGTATATTTTTTTACACAAGAATCAACACTTATCAAGGCCCGGAGGCCACTCGAGGATAAGGGTTAATAGGTATACATTAGTCGATGTGATTATAGCGTAGTAAACATAAGTAGTGGGAATTTTGTAAATTGGATTACTTAGGGGGACGGCTCATCAAGAACTTGTTTACGTTGGACTTGAAGACAATCAGAGTGAAGTCAGCTGGAAAGCAGGCAATCGAAAGAGAGATCCACATCCGTGCAGTTCTAAGAAAAAAGCTTTGTTCATGGAATCTGCATTTAGGTTTAGGCACAGATAAAGAGTGTGGGAAATTATTGATAGTGGTTTTGGCTAGACGAGTGTTTTTCGTGAAAGTTTGGCGGGGGAGGACCATAGATTGAAGCTTCAGTTGAGCACTTGCCATGAAAATAACGATAAAGCAGAGACAGGCTCGCACCGTCTCTTCTGTGGGAAAGAGGTGACAGGGAATAGAAAAGGGCACCCCCCACTAAGCTTCGATGTCTATTTTTAACTTGCAAATCACTATATATCTTTCGAGCCCGATGCTTATTCCGATACCGATTTATAGTCTGAATACTCCAAATATTACGCTTACACATGTAATCACACACTTTATTCGAGTTACTATATAGGAGCAACTGCACTCATGGAAAAGAATTTCAAAAACTACCTGGTAAAATATACCCAGTGAACCAAGCGCAAGAGCGATTCAAACAATTGCACTTATAGGGACGTCATATGTATTTGTTTAAATAATTTTGCTTACCAAACTCCTCTATCAGTTTTAAGTCTACAGACATGAAACTTAATATATAGGGTTTTCGAACCCATGCGAAACTTTATATTTGGGTTTTAGACGGAAAAATCGGTGAAAAGGTGTGAAATTTTAATTAAATGGAATTTGGCAGATGCAGGTCGAAGGACAGCGTTATGATATGCATGCGTAACGTAATAGTTATTGATTCATGTTTGTTCATGAATTTAAGGGACGTCAGAATCTTAAAAATGATCTCTCGCTTGGAATATAACTTAGCGGGTGAATGTTTGCCATCGGATAGTTTGGACAAGCTGATAAGAAAATTTTAAAAAGACAAAAACGTGTGCTTTTTTTTCTGCTGACGGTGATCAGTGTTCGATGATGGGGAAATCTCATTTGTCAACTGATATCATTGTTGACTGCATTCTTCCTTTTTTAAGGGTGTCGAAACAAATGTCTTCGTGTTAGTTTCTCACGCGAATCTTGAGCATTGATAGAGTCAGCTTTCAGAATATCGAATGTTTACAAGAAAGAAAGAAAAAAAAAGAAGTAATCAATCATTCAGTAAAAGGGATTATGATGGCGTACATAGTGAATGAAATAAATAAAAAACAGTATTAAGGAGAACGCGGACTATGATATACAGAAAACGAAAGAAAAAATGATATTTTTTTACAAAGGAGTCTCCACTTATCAAGGCCCGAAGGCCACTCAAGGATAAGCGTCAAAGAGTGTAAGTTGGTCGATGTGACAACAACTTAGTGATAGTTTTTGAGGTAGGGATTGAACAAAATTGAATTATTTAAGAGGACGGAATAGCAAGAACTTGTTCACATTGAACTTAAAAGTCGACCATGCTGTAGTCAGTTGGGAAGCAGGTCAATGGAAAAGAGGTCCACAGACAAGCAGTTCTAGAAAAGAAGCTTTGGTTATGCAATTTGCGTTTAGATTTGGGCACACATAGAGAGCACCTATTTACAATGCCTCCCCACGTGGCAGAGTTAGACACCAGGGTCGTTTTTTTTAATGTGGAAAAAAGGAACAAAAATAAAAAGTCTCATTCGTGAAGTATCTCTCCTCCACTGACAGAGAATAAGAACTTAAAGTGCAGCATCTGAAGGACAGATACTACACTTTGATCTTGGCCACTTGTTGGCAGCCGTCGTAGCTCAACGAATGTTTTGTGTGAAATTTTAGCGGTGGCACCATTTAATAAAACTCGAGCGAGACTGCAAGTAAGAATTACGATTAATAAAATATTAAGACAAATAGGTAGACTTTTATTATTTGGATTATTCGGACTACTATTCTTATCTTGAGTTTTATTCTCACAACGTGTTGGCTGATGTAACCTTCGACCTTCTTTAGGTACGTATTGTTAAACTGGTGAATCTTTCTGCCTGACTCGGAAATATTCGTAATGTCGCTTTCAACGATCCATGGCGTTAAATGATAAAGTACTAACTAAAATTCAGTTATAAATGACACTTTTGTGGAGGTTGAAAGTTCAACCCCCAGTGCAGACTATACTTAGAATAAAATTGCGAGTTGCTTAAGACTTCTAACTGATCCTGACTGCTGGAAAGAGAGCATGATACTCCGGTTGATTAAAGCATTGCTTTGTTTGAAATTCCTTACAAATTTTCGAGTTTACATCAAGCTTCCCGCGTTCAACAAAATAAAATATTAAACAAAAGTAAAAAATAAAAAATAAATAAAGAGAAATAAATGAATAACAAAACAAAAAATAACAATTAATTGAAATCGCATGACGAATAAGATCTTAGTTTCTTTCTTTTTTACTAAGGATTCACGACTATCCAAGACATAAAGGCCACTCGAGGATAAAGTTTAAATAAGTGTCAATTGAACGGTAAGACAACACTGTTAGAATTGGTGATTATTGTGGTGACTGTATAGGAATGGCTTGACTAAGAAGACGTCTTAGCAATAATTTTTTTTCATTGGACTTGAAAACGACCATGATTTGATTGGTTGAAAAGCAGCCACCTGGTATTGTTTTCGAGTTCTAAGAAATAACCTTTGTTCATTGAAGTTTTTTTTTTTTAGTTTTATGTAGAAAGAGAAGTGAAACATTTGACAGTAGTTATAGCTAGACGAGTGATTGTTTTCTGAATTATTTTAGATGAGGATTGATAATTTGTATTATTCGCAAAATTGAGCCGTAATTTCACAGCTTTTGGGCCGTCGTTACCCCCGACCTTCTTCAGGTGTCTCTTGTCTATCTTAGAAATCTTTCTGTCCAACTCGGGAATCTGCACAAAATTTCGAACAGAATGCTTTATTTATTTCGCAGCATGGACCTGTTCTGTCAGCCATGACCAGGTAGACGTGACTGAATTTTTGCAATCGGATAAAGTAGTAGGTAACATTAAGTTTTCAGTGGCACTTTTCTAGAGGTTGAAGGTTAAATCTTACTCGAAGGCTATGCTCAATATACTATTGCGAATTTATTAAGACTTCTACTCAATCATAGTTGACGGAACGAGATTATGTTAACTCTACGGATAAAGTAAAGAGGCCCATTCCAAATTTCGTGCAAATTCTTGAGTTCGACAGAAAAAAAACTCAAAGTTCAACAAGAGACACCTGCAGAAATTTCGGAGGTTACATCGGCCGAAATGCTATGAAAATAACACTCAATAATACTGTTATATTGTCGGGTATATATATATATCAATATAGTTTCAATATGACAGCAGACAAACGAATAAAATAAACAATTTAGCTTTATTTACAAATCGACAGACTGTATTGAAGTAGCAAGTGGTGCAGTGCAGTGAAAAATTATCTTCCCTGCTCAATCACTCGACTCTCTCTCTCTCTCTCTCTCTCTCTCTCTCTCTCTCTCTCTCTCTCTCTCTCTCGCTCTCTGGGGGTTTGTATCTGCCTTCTTTTATTTACATTTCATAAATCGGAATTCGATTATTCTTTTGTTTTGCGTTTTATACAATTCCAACCCAGGTTCGAATGTAGGACGACCCATTGTTTCCGTTCTTAGCCTATTTTCTAAGACTCCAACTATGGATCAGAATATAGGTTGACCGATCTCTGGCATTGCGTGCGTGCACCTTCATCTGATATTTTCCGGAGTTGCGCGTCACCTATCCAACAATAAAGCAGTAGTTCAAATAATCCAAATAATCCAGACAAGTTGTTATTGGGGACGCTTTAGATTGGAGCTCAATCGAACAATAGCCATAGACATGAATACAATAAGAATGTAAAAACTTGGTTTAAAAAGAGCATCAGATGCGTGATGATTGGCAATGATGGTGGTGGATAGGTAGAATTTTATTATTTCAAAATTGCAAAGAAGAATTTTTTACATTAAACTCGAAACCGACCATGTTTCAGTCAGCTGAGAAGCAGTGACAGACGGATAGTTACAGGAAATAAACTACTCAGTAAAATTTCGTTTGTTTCTTAGGGAGAGAGAAAGAGATAGATGTGTGAAAACTACTATTGACAATGGTTGTAGCTAGACGAGGTTTTATTGTGAATGTTTTACAGGGGAGGAAATACTTTGAAGCTCGGTCGAGCACCAGCCATACGCAATCAAAATGAATTCAATAAACGTTATAATAAAGAGGGTTAAAATATCAGAGACACATTGGTGTTTTTTTTTTTTTCAGAGCATTGTTCGGTCGACATTGATGGACAGTTAAGTAACAGGTTTACGATGGTTCGTTGCTCGTCACGCAGCCAAAAGATCCATCAAAATAGTAAAAAGAAAACAAAAAACGACACACTTCACCAGTTGAATTAGCGATCGTTTTCTTCTCGCTTGTCAACGCCAACCGCTTAGTCATTTCTCGCCTCACACGACACCCTCCAAATCCCCAGGGTTCCTTCCCCCAAATCCCCAGTGTTCTTTCCCCAAATTAACACGTACGACTCAATCACGACGATTAAAAGAGATGGAATAACTATATTTTGTTTACAATAGCAGAAAATAACCAGCAATTGTGCCCCCTCAACGTAAATACTCCAACTAACCCGACATACCGACTATCTATATAAAAACCAAGTACGTTATAGGATGGAGTACTGCTGGGCTGGAGCTACTAAAAACAACCTATCCTGCCTAGACAGAGTACAAAATAGACTTCGTGGCTTAGTGGGGAATGCCCTTTTCTCTTCCCTGCAACTTCTCTCCCACAGAAGAGACGTTGCGAGCCTGTCTTTGTTTTATCGTTATTTCCATGGCAAGTGCTCGTCCCATTGATTACTGTAACCCTTATCCCCGAGTGGCTTCCGGGCCTTGATAAGTGGTGACCTCCTTGTAAAAAAAAAACATACATTTAATACTGTAGATATTCTAGATGCAAAAAAAAAAAAAAACCTTCTTTTTTTTTTCTCTGGAATTGCTCCGGTTTCGAATTCCCTCCCTGAGTCTTGCTTCTCTGGCGATACTAACATGCAGAAATTTAAATGTAATGTGAACAGGTATCTCGCTGATTAACGCCATACATAGTGGGCGTGTACCACCAAATGGTAGCCTCTTACATCCAAGTGACTGTATTCAAAACATAATTATTAATTTTAGGTGATTTCAATTTTTTAACGACTTGATGACGTTTTCAATTTCAGTGAGTAATTTCATCTCATTTTATCGACTGATAAAGAAAAGTCGTTATCAATGAACACGCCTTGTTTATCATATGTATGACGGAAATTTATTTTGCAAATGTATAATAAATTAATGTCTGTATTAGTAAAAATAGTTTATTATATAAAATACCTGCATTTATCATTGGGTATTTTTGATAAACAGGATTCTAATTTTTACTCCGTATATATAAATTTTATTTAGATTACTATATGCAAGGTGATTTTTTTTTTAGATGTGATTAACTTTAAATCATTAACTTTATTTTGTTTAACGCTTTTTATGAGTTCACTTAGTTTGGAAATTCATGATAAAGAGACTGGCATCCGAGCAGTGTTTGCAAATTGCAAATGATACGATCAAATTACAGAGAAACACTTGATTAGCGAATAATTTCACAAAATTGACCTGTTTACTGGTCACCTCGTTCGTGCAATTTAACACTATTAGATTTTTTGGAGGGGAGGGGGATATGTAAACTCCTATATCTAAGCTGATAAAACAGACACAATAGACCACTCGGGAGTTAACGATTGAAGCGTTATTGTTGAATACAGCCTAATTCAATGCGTTGAGTGTGTGAAACTTTCTTTTTTTTTTAGATTATGCCATACATGCACAAGCCATATAATCTTTACTATTACTAAAATTCTAAATGTTGATTTATTTATTTATGTTTTTTTTTTTACACAGTGATCACCACTTATCAAGGCCCGGAAGCCACTCAGGGATAAGGGTTATTGCAAGTACATTACGTTAGTATGGATATTTGATGAAGTGTTTACTTAAGGCGGCAGTTCATTAGGAATTTGTTAACATTGGACTTGAAGACATCCAAGTTGTAGTCCGGAGGGAAGCAGGCAGACGGAACAGAGTTCCACAGGCGTGCAGTTCTAAGAAAGAAGCTTTGTTCATGGAATCCGCGTTTTGATTTAGGCACAGATATAGAGTGGGGGAAATTTTTCACAGTGGATTCAGCTAGACGGGTGTTTTTCGTGAAAGATTGGCGAGGGGGGACCAGATATTGGAGTTCAGATGAGCACCTATATGTGTGTATATACCAATAAAACTTTCGAACAGATGCACCGAATTGAAAAAAAATGTTTTCCTTGAAAGGTGTGAGTCCCTAGATTATCCTTATCTATATATGGTTCATAACGAACAACGCAGAGTCACACAAAAAAAAAAGCCCGAAATAAGGGTTTGGGGGACGTTTCGTGCAATTGTCGAAAAAGTTACTTACCCATGTCAACGGAATTTAGCATTGTCTGTATACAGTCGCGGTGGATTCTTTCGGCTTACGGATAGAACTTGTAGCGCAATGGATAACGCGTCTGACTACGGATCAGACGATTTCAGGTTCGAATCCTGGCAAGTTCGTAATACTTTTTTATCATTTTATTGAAAGTTTACTCATTATCCTTAACCTTAGTTAGGGTATTTTTGTTTTTTCGGTGATTTTGTTTTGTGCATATGGGAATTTCGCATATCCCGAGTTCACAGTTAATGGTAAGACGATGTTTTGTATACTTAATGTTGAGTGTACTCGATTCTGTGTTTGACTCGGCGTCGTGTGTGCCGACGCGACTCAGCCGCTAATTAAACAATAAATAACAAAAATTTAATCTTTGAGTCTGAATTTGTGTAATGGAGATATTTTCCTGTAATTTGTTTTAATTTAAAGTTCGCCGCCTGTAAAAAAAAACACCCATTATATTCATGTATATGTTGATGTTGCTATATGAGTACATAAATGTTAGGGCGGTTGTCCCTGTGTGTATGTATGTGTGTGTTGCTGTAATAGTTTCTATATTTTATTGTTTACGCTAATAAATTGCTTACTCATAAAAATGTTTGTATAATTATTATTATTACAATAAAAACGAAGAATATAAGTCTGAATTTCAAGTACCTCTCCACAGGGAGTAGTTTGGAAATCCTCAGATGAATAATTTTGCATAATATTAATAAAGTATGCATGGAATATTTTACTATTCGCGTAGTAAATTTGTATCTTAAAAACAGTCGGGTTTGTATTACTATACACATAGATTCGAAAAAGTTGTCAAAAAACAAATTAATAACAAATAAATGTTAGCAAAGGAAAGATGCGTTACTTTTCAACCTAACTGGATAATCCTTTAGTGTTTTGTTTAATGTAAAGTGTTTATTCGGATCGAAAAACATACAGTGTTTACCGATGTATTTGAAAAATGCAAATGGCCGCAGATTTGTGTTGAATGCGTAAATTTGACAAATCGAGTTAAAACAAATAAAAACTACACAAAATACTGGTAGAAACACACTTAATATTTGTCACCCTATGTCACAGTAACATTTTCAAATACATTAGTAAAACACTGTCTCTTTCCGAACCGAAAATACACTTTACATTAAGCAAAAACATTTAAAAAAATTATCCAGTTAGGTAGAAAAGTAACTCATTTTGCCTTTGATAATAGTTATTTGCTATATATTTGTTTTTGACAACTTTTTCGAATCTATGTGTATAGTAATACAAACTCAAACAGTCATTTAAGAATGAATAGCACTTGTGCCCCGCCGACTTGCATATCCCCGACAAACCGGATTACCAATAAAACCACCTACCTTCATTGTGGAGACCCCTAAAGACCGGAAAGTCTTTTACTTTTAGTTTCTTCCCTCGGACTGCTACATTTTGGAATTCCCTTCCTGTTCCCTGCTTCTCTTACTGTACAGACATGCAAAAGTTGAAATGTAATGTAAATCGATATCTCGCTCACATCACCACTAAACATGTTCATAAATGGTAGCCCTTTACGTCTAAGCGTAATGCATTGTTTGGGACGAACACGAGTGCAAAAACACATGACGACGATATAACGACATTTAATCTGACCTAATAGAAAACAGTTCAGGCTAAATTTAAAATTGTAGCATGAAGTACCACAAAGTTTTATTTATGCTAAACTAGGGGTACCCAGCGTTGTCGGGTGTGCAGAGGTGTTATTGAGAAACCAAGCCCTGAAAAAAATGTTTCAATCGAGGAGTACCCGTGCAAGAAATAAATGACCAACTCCCTAAAAAAAAAAAAGAAAAAAAAAATGAAAATAGCAGCGAGTACTCGTGGACACAGCTGCTAACTCGAAAATGAAAGAACGGATAAAAACAGGAACATGTAATTGGGCCGAAAAAAAAGCACATTTGCTTTAAGCAAAATAACCCTTATTTAAAAAAAAAAAAGGAAAAGAAAAGAAATCATATTACGTAACCCAAATGTTTAAACTTTCTTTTGTTGTTTATAAATTACAAAACAACCACCGTTACGGGTCGTTACGAAAACAAAATGAAAAAAAAAAAAATAAAAAAAAATAAGCGAAATAACCGTTATAAAATGATTAGTTAAAAGTAAAAAAAAAAATAATATTACGCAAACCTCGAAATAAGAAAAAATGTTATGCAAATAAAAAGCTTCTAACCCTGCTTAAATGCTAAACCTTTCCAAAAACAAAAAAAAGAAAAGGGAAATAAAAAAAAACGTTAAAAAAATAGACCATCGTTACGTGGATTATAACATGAAAATTAAAAGCTTACGACTCGCTCTCGTTAACCTCTGAATTAACATCGCTTTTAATTTTATTTAAACATTTCATGAAACAATGCCTGACGCACATGTGCACTTGTCGAAGTCGTTTAAAAAAGAACGATTTTCCGACTCTCCCTTGCTGCAAACATCTATTTCTATAGAAAATAATTGCCAGTTCTTTCTACTTTTCACACATTATTCGACCGAGACATTGCTGCTTCGGATGGTAGCAGTTCCGATGTGTGTGTCAAAATTTTCAGCGAACATAGGCACAAACACACAAACAAACAAACAAGCAAACAAGCAAACAAACAGACGTTTGAGATTTATATAATAGATTTATTTCAATTCTAACCAATAGTTTTCAAGTATTTATTGTTAGCAGCAAGACAAAACGTCGCTCGGGATTGAATGAGAATTAGTACGATGTACTATGACACGATGCTAATAATATGTTCTACTTTTGTTTTTACAGTGGGGTATGCCTTGATAGACTCCTTGCGTGTTCAGGGACACTTCCATTGTCTTCCGCGGTAAATTTTACAAACAGAATGCATTTTTAGATTTTATGTAAATTCTCTAACCTTTTCATGGAGAAAAAAGAAACATCACACACATACACATATTAGCTATGACGATGTTTAAATCGGTAACCATTAAAATTTCGTTCTCATCGAGCTAAAAATAAGACTTGTTCTCTCTCCATGCTCCTCTTCTCTGTCTCTCTCTCTCTCTCTGTCTCTCTCTCTCTCTCTCTCTCTCTATATATATATATATATATATATATATATATATATATATATTTCTTATGGCAGTAGAGTTAAATTTCCTAGAAGTACATCCAATGAGATAACATGTATCTACCAAAAAGTGCTCTATGAGCAAACAGAGCAGGTATATTAAATTTATTTATACAAAAATTGATGGCTACACATGTGCATACATGTTTTTTATAATCACCCGTTACTAGGGAGATTGTGTCTTCAGGTCAAGAATTACTCTTGAAAACTGACATTTCAAGACACAGCCTAACCCCCACGAATATTAGATGACAAGATTCTAATTTTGTAAACGAACTAAGAAAATGTTTTTTTGTGTCAGTTTTCAAGGGTAATTCTTGGCCTGAAGACGTAATCTACCCAGTAACGGGTGATTACAAAAACATGTATGCACATATGTAGCCATCAATGCTTGTATAAATAAATTTATATATATATATGTATATATATATATATATATATATATATATATATATATATACTCAATTTGTATATATATATACCACGTACTCAACATGTATATACCAATTGTAATGGGTTAAAAATCATTCGCTTAGAGTTTTTTTATAATGAAAAATTTTGGAAATTTGGAAAAAAGTTCAAGCTCAATAAATGCCTTTTTATTGGGTCTAAAAGAATATATAGTCTAGAATAATTATTCTCCAGTTCCAGATATTATCAAGTTTTCTCAGTTTCGTTATATATGATTTTTCAAAAGATAAACATTATATTTTTGTTTCGTATTGCGACTAACAAGTCTACAAAAGAATGTTATTGCGCATATTTAGTCACGTGCTCTTCTTATAAAACGCCATTTTGGACAACTTACATAGTTCATGTAACCGACACACTCTGCCGTTCCTTCTCAGTTTCGATGATTATGGTCAATGATATGTGGAACTTGAAGAATTATCATACCACACTCTATCCTTACATATATATATATATATATATATATATATATATATATATATATATATACACATACATATATATGTGTATTTATATATATATGTATATTTATATGTATATATATATATATATATATATATATATATATATATATATGATACTGCTTAAGAAGATTAAGAATCATAAATTATGAATGAGTTTCAACAGGAAAAAAACAAACAAAATCAACTTGAGTGTACAATCGTTTCGGAAACGATATTCATTTTATTTACGATTGACGATAATCATTGAGAATAATTGTATTCGAATATTCATCTCATCAGCACAAGTTGATTTTGTTTGTTTTTCCTGTTGAGACTAATTCATGATTTATAATTATTTATCATTATAATCAATATTAATATTACTCTCGGAGAAATATACTTATTGATCTTATTATACATCCACAATATTATGAGCAAGATTATTTTAAAGTATTAACACATTAAAATAAACGTTGCTCTTTAGACTCCAGGTATGATTGCTTCTATAAAATTAAATATATATATATAGATATACATATATATATATATATATATATATATATATATATATATATATATATATATATATATATTAGTCCCCGCGCGAAATAGCTGGGCACAAAATATTTTAAATAATAATACAGGATGACCCCCCCCCAAAAAAAACGGGCTCCAACTCTAATTAGGTCCCGTTTCTTAGTGTTTTGTCCGAATGAAATGAAGCTTTGGTCATAACTAGTTTATTATATTCAAAACATCACATCAAAACACTAGGGCCTTTGGCCTTTTTTCTCCGTTCTACAGCATATGTTATAGATGGCCTCCATTTAGCTCCGTGCATTTCTTGAGGCGCAGCACGAAGTTGTCCATGACGTTCTTACAGACCGAATTGGTAATGGCTCTCATCTCCTCCCTGATGGCTTCCTGATGTTTTTACTATAGGCTTTAAAAATAAAAGTACAAGATTCAATTTGAAATTTATTTATCTTCAAATGCATTTTTATAAATTTTACAAAGTAAGGTATGAAAATTTAATTTTAATTGAATAAAAAATACCTTGGATTTATTTTATGTAATGTACATTTTGTTGTAATTTAAAACCATTATCTTTCATATAGTAAGCAATGATATAGATATAAAATTTTCAATTATTTTTTTTAACAACAGAATGTACATTACATAAAATAGATCCAAGGTAATTTTTTGGTTCAATTTAAAGTAAATTTTTATACCTTTGTAAAATTTATAAAAGTGCACTTTGAAGATGAATAAATTTCAAATTGAATCGTGTTCCTTTATTTTTAAAGTCTATAGTAAAAACATTTTGTTTCACAATTTTCATGCCTTGGATGAAATGCTTTTCTAACTTGTATATATATATATATATATATATATATATATATATATATATATATATATATGTGTGTGTGTATATATGTATATATATTTGTGTGTATATATATATGTAGAGAGAGAGAGAGAGAGAGAGAGAGAAAGAAGGGGAAAAAGTAGAGGTAGAGATATTGACGTTTCAGGAGTTTTCCTATAAATCATTATCAATGATTACTGACTGGCAATAACAGGTGTTTTTCTGAGTTACACCAATCTTTACAATTTTCCATTCCTTTCTCTTTTTCTTTTGTTTTTTTTCATAACCCTTGAAAATCACATTGACGCTTCTATTTTTCGCTGAAAACGAATGGGATTTGAGTGACATTATGTCTTGCCAAGACTCCAGTGCTCTCTCCCCTTCGCCCAATTGATCCTGTTTGACACCTCCCGACAATTTGGTATGGCAGAAGTTGATGTTGGTTCCATCATTTTGGGGGAACTTTCATAGGATTTTCATCAGTTAGAGTTATTATTAGTAGTCGTTGTTGGTATAGTAGTAAGAGTGGGAAGAGTGTTATATTTGTGCCTATCCTTACAACAGTCATACTACCAACTCTTGTAGTAATAGTAGTAGTATCAGCAGCAGCAGTAGTAGTAATAGTACTAGTATAAGTCGTATCCATTATGAAAATCCGGCATTCCAAAAGTTCCTGATGCACAATTGCGTGCAGTTCTTTTCAATAGTTTCGAAGCATATAAGTTTAATATTAGTAGATGTAGTAGCAGTAAAAGTACTAAAATTTAACCTCTCAACAGGTCAATATTTGAAGCATATAAATAGCACACATAAAAGCAGAAACACATACATAAATTATTTAGTATAACACAGAGTAGTCTATTCATTAAACTAGTGCACCATTATAACTTCGATTTACCTTTCTTATGATTAACACACGCACTCACACATACATACACACACACACACACATATATATATATATGTGTGTGTGTGTGTGTGTGTGTGTGTGTGTGAGTGCGTGTGTTAATCATAAGATTGCGCCACGAAACAGATACTGTCAAGAATTGTATAAGTCAACTGAATTAAAGGAATAAATTATAAGATGGTCAACATCATGAATTTTGGAATATGACTATTTGTTATTTATTCTCTATATTGATCTGTAATTACATTGAGCTTCTTAAATAAGGATTGATATATATTATAAGAAAATAAGAAAATATATTTCTACAGATTTAACTTTTGTAGAATACTAGAAAACTTCTCCCACAGTTTGGCGTCTAAACACTTGAAATTGTAGATATAGGTTCCTTGGTCATGGATCTAACTTAATAACTTGATTTGAGCCCAAAACAATAAATGTTAAGGGGTATAATAGGGGTCGAAGTTAAAAGAATGTACGGCATTTTTTTTTGCTCAACATACACCTCCAAATACCCGAGCAACGCCGGGCTGAAATGCTAGTATATCTATAAAAGTGAACGTGTCTGTGTGTTAGTCTGTGTGTCGTCAGTGTACAATTCCCTACACAATAACTCTGTCAATTTTTAGTCTACAGACTCGAACTTTGATATACAGGGTACTGAGATTTGGGAAAGTCTTTGTGATCGGTTTTCGGACAGAAATTTGTCTGTTAAGAGATCGAAGTTCAAGGATTTGACTTTTGAGAACTCTACAAAACTCCTCCGACAATTTTGGGTCCAAACACTTGAAATTTTAGATATAGGTTCCTTGGAAATGGATCTTACTTAATAACTTGATTTGAGCCCAAAACTATAAAGGTTAAGGGGTCATAATAGGGGTCAAATTAAAAAAAAAAAAATTGACGTTTTTTTTTGCTCATCAAACACACCCAAACACCCGGGCAACACCGGGCACCCATGCTAGTATATATATATATATATATATATATATATATATATATATATATATATATATATATATATATATATATATATATAAGAGTATGAAAGCAGTATATAAGGATGCTTTTCATGGAGACCTTTCGATATGATAAAAGGCTCGACATGCAGATACAATAAAAAATATATTATAAAAAAAATATATATCCTGATGCATTTCGATTTATTGATTAATTTGAAACAAAAATATACAATATGGCGTACTATGCACCTTACTTAAGTCTGATTTTCACAGATGGTGAATTTCAAAAGTGTAATCTGGACGCGAAGACACTTTAGAAGAACGATATGCAATAAAATTCTGTTTTAAACTTGGAAAAAATACCACAAAAGCGCATGGGATGCGCCAGACTACATGAATCAAGCATCATTTTTTGATTGACACCAGAAATTCAAGGAAGGTAAAGAGTCTGTGAGAGATGATGACAGGTGTAGGAGGAGTAAAAACGTCAGAACACCAGATTGATGGCCAAATGAAGAATTTCATGGATAAGGACGGTTTTGCGTCTATAGAGACGACGTGCACAGTTTGATGTCAGTGTGAGAACTGTGCACAATTATTCGCTTGAAACTGGAAATGCGGAAGATTTACGCGAACTTTGCCCCAACAGTGCTGTATCTATGGGTTTCAAGACAGTTCCTCACCCGCCATATAGTCCAGTCCTTGCTCCTTGTGATTTTTGGTTACTTTTAAGCTTAATGAAAACATTAGAGGTTATCGTTATGAGACAATTGGGGAGATGAAAGAAGCTGTAACATACTCACACAAGAGAACTTTCATGGGACATTACTAAAGCTGTTAGAACGACACAACAGATGCACTGCAGCCGGAGAAAATTAATTTGAAAGAGGACTAGAGTTTCATGCGTGTACTATCAATAAAAGAGCCCACCCGAAAAAAAAGTCTAGAAACCTATTTAAGGCACCTCGTATAATGAAAATATTGAGAAAAGAAACTTAGAAAATTCTTTATGATGTACGTACCTGTTATGGAACGAACATGACATATTCCAAAAATTATGTAATTCGATCAAGCAATTCTTTTTTTAAGAAATTCAAGTTTTGTGATACGTGAGTACTTAGTTGCTATATTAAATATATATATATATATATATATATATATATATATATATATATATATATATAAGAGTATCAAAGCAGTATATAAGGACACTTTTCATAGAGACCTTTCGATATGATAAAAGGCTCGACATGCAGATACAATAAAAAAAGATATTATAAATAGCAAAATATATCCTGATGTATTTCGATTTATTGATTAATTTGAAACAAAAAAAATACAATATGGCGTACTATATAGCACCATTTAAACATTATACATTAGCACATATTACCTCTCGTCTGCAAAATTTAATCTTTTATGCCACTTTACTTTATTCTTTGCTTTATTGTTGCTCGAATTAATAATTCATCTCTGATTACCTACCCTTTACAATCTCTCCAGAGGCAAGAGATTATCACTGGCTGCTAAAAATACTGAATCGTATAATCTGATTTTCTTTAAAAAATACTTGATCAATTTACGTGATATTTTAATATAACATCGTCATTCCGTCATATTTAGGTACACCAAACCATTCTGTTAATGTTTTGTTTTCCTTAATAAGTGCAAGGCCTAGTAAGCACCATAAGATTTTTCGAACAACGCATCAAGGTAAGTATAATTGTTTGTCTTTGCTAGTACTGCAACTAAAGTAATTATTTGAGTTTTCCTTCTTGAATAATTTCCCTATCGATCATCGCAAATCTAGTTTACTTTACTTTATCAATAACTAGTGGAGTAGTGATTGAATCTAGTCTTTCCCTACTCTATAGTGCAGGAATAAGGTGATCAGATTCCCTATATACATAGCTTTAAAGAAAGGTACAGATTAAACCAACAGTCTAAAGACGTTTCCCTTCTCAAACAGTAACTCGTTAATATAGGATAAAATTTTTGTCCATATGTGTGCGTTATTGTAATATCGAAGTGTGTGTAAAATCCTATGCATATTGTAGTATAAGTCAAGCGCGCAAAAGGTAAAAATCCGCCGGTCTTTCTGACAGATTCGTATTAAAACTGATATCCGTGACGCAAAGTTGGGCAATTGGTTTCGCCATCGCGAAACTTCCTCACTCGCCTGGTTTATCGTTGTTACATCCCGGCTGGAAACGTCATCAGTGATGACTTGTTTTCTACGAGCATCTGCTCACCACCATGTAAGATAGAAAAATGGGAAAAGGCGCCGGAAAATGAGGAAGGAACCTAAAAGCGGAATTCGAAATCGTGTATCTTGTGCTCGTCCTATCGGTCTTTATGCATCAACGGGAAGAGACAAAAAGCGGTGTCTCTTTGCCAGCTGGCGGGTGGGCTAGGAATTCAGGTGGCTAAAAGTCGGCTTCTATGGATATGTAAATTAGATCTCCCCCTCCAATGGATTCCTCCTCAATCTCTGTCTTTCTTTTTTTCTCTATTAATATATCTATTTATCTCGTACACATTTGTTTCTATTCTTGTTCTGACATAAATGAAACTCTTTACAACCAATGATGAACAGTCGAATTCTATAGCATTGAAAACACTTGGGTTATAAGAGAAGATGCATGAGTATATAATGTTTTTTTATGGCCTTCCAACCTGTCTTGGACTTGCCAAGCAAGTAGGCAAGACAACCAATCAAACTTCTTTATGTTTAGAATATTTCCGCAAAACTTTTTTTCTTTTAATTCAACATAGTAAATGTTTACATCAATCTTTTAATATGTTTTGATTTGAAACACTTATAAACCACAGACTTTTGTAACGCGGCTAGATATATATATATATATATATATATATATATATATATATATATATATATATTATCAAATGGTATAAACCTTTTGCGTTTATATATATATATATATATATATATATATATATATATATATATACATACATACATATATATATCATTGATGGGACGATTCACATAATATGTCCGATTCCGATACAATTACCGATTCCCATTTTTTATAAATATCTAAATATTAAACTATAGAGTAATTATTTGTTTTTCACGATTACAGTAAAAAATACATGTTAAATGCATAGATGTTTTCTCAAATGTATCAACAGGTAAAATTATAGTAGAATAAAAGGCGAAGCAAATGAGATATAGGTTGTTTACACATTTACATTTAATTCAGCTTAAATTTGCAGTTTTTGAAAAAAAATACACGTGCAGACTTTCATTTTGCCGGCACTATATATATATATATATATATATATATATATATATATATATATATATATATATATATATATATATACTAGCATTTCAGCCTGTCGTTGCCCTTGTTTTGAGGTGTATTTGAGTAAAAAAACAAAAGCGGTCAATTTTCTTTTTTAACTTTGACTCCTATTATGACACTTTAACATTTATGTTTTTTATGGCTCAAATCAACTTATTAAGTTAGATCCATGTCCAATGACCTATATCAAAAATTTCAAGTGTTTAGACCCAAAATTGTAGGAAAAGAACGGGAAAAAATCTGATGTCTTTGCCGTTACGACCACCGCCAAACCGGAAGATACGTAGGTTTAAATTAGGCTAGACAATCGAAAGGAGAGGATGACTTTCAAAAATATCGGCGAAAAAAGCGACTCCACTCTGTAGAAAAGTGCCTAGTTGAAGGTGAAGATATTACTGTTTTTAGCTAATTTTTCGGTATTTGTCGTTTGAAAGGTCCAACTTCAAAACGATACTGATCTTGTAAAAATCTGTCGCCTCTGTCAAAAGTTTTAGGTAGACATGCACACATACATGCATACATAAATTTATATATTGGTAACTAAAAATTTTCGACCCAAACCGATTAAAAAGCTTGCCCTACCTCTGTATTCGCATAATGTACAATTTCAAATGTTTAGACCAGTAATTGTCTGAGTAATTTGGTAGAGACAGCAGAGGTATTTTTTTTTAACTTAACCATTATTATGACTCCTTACATTTATTGTTTTGGGCTCAAATAAAGTTATTAAGTTAGATCCATATACAAGGATCCTATATCTAAAATTTCAAGTGTTTAGACCCAAAATTGTCGTAGGAGTTTGGTAGAGATCTCAAAGATCAAATCGTTAAACATTGCCCTCTTAACAACCAAGTGTCTAGCCGAAACCCAGTCACTTAGATCTTCCCAAATCTCAGTAACCTGTATATCAAATTTCGAGTCTGTAGATTGAAAATTAACAGAGTTATTGCGAAGGATACTGTACACAGGCACACAGACAGACACACAGACATATTCACTTATATATATATATATATATATATATATATATATATATATATATATATATAGTAATTTATAAAATATATATGGCGATTAAGCTACACTGAATATTCTGCGTTTCATCCAACTATAGGATTCGCTAGGCTTATGCGCGAATTCTGTCGTTGCTTCTTGTTTTTATATATGTTAAGGATTTCTAGTTGGCCAATCGGCTTTCTAGTCTCCACCGCGCCCCTTCCTATCAGCCAATGGGCATGCATTTTATCAAACAAAGGATTTGTTTTAGAACTAGGTTAGTGGTTTTTAGGTGGCCGTTCTCCTTTTTTTATATACATATAAATATACCTATGTGTACACAATAATGCACATATATATACATATATACATATATATATATGCATATATGTGTGTGATCGTTTATGTATATTCATGTTTATTTAATTTATTTATTTGTTTGTTTTCTATTGTTATTGTTAGTTTTAGAGCTATTTTGTATCGCTATCCTAGAGTAAGTTTTATTTTGTGAACACATTTGTTTGCTATTTCCCGCCTACAGTTTAATAGATTTTGAGGTTCTTTAAAGTACAGGATAGAAAATTTTTCATGGAGGCATAATTTACATGGGTCGTCTAAATGTCTGCATGTGGTAGCTTGTCTCATTATTTTCCATTCGACTACCGGCGAATGTCCGCTTTCTTTGAGTTCCCAG
This sequence comes from Euprymna scolopes, assembly GCF_053919585.1. Lineage (NCBI taxonomy): Eukaryota > Metazoa > Mollusca > Cephalopoda > Sepiida > Sepiolidae > Euprymna > Euprymna scolopes. Next base: position 36,140 of record NW_027633389.1, read on the forward strand.
TATTTATTCGCTAGTGTTGTTTTTATACGGTGTTTTTTATTTTTGAATGTGCTTTTGTGGTCATAGTACCGGGTTTTGAAATCTAAGGAAGTCATGCCTATGTAATATTTCTTGTTATTCGGGTTTTCTTTCGCAAATATTGTTGCTTGATAAACTACGCTTTTTGTTATACGTTTATTTTGGACTGGGCAAAGTGTGCGGTGTCTACAATTGCATTTATCTTGTTCGTTATTAGTATTTTTATTTATGGTATGGTTGTTCTTGTCCGGGGCTGGTTTGTTATTATTATTATTATTATTATTATTATTATTATTATTATTATTATTATTATTATTTCTGCTCGTGTTGGTTTTATTTCTGTCATGGTGTCTACTTTTTTATTGTTTATTTTGTTGTTGTTTACATTGTTTTCATTTAGTATTTTGTTATTATGTGCCTTAATTATCATCTCTAAATTTTCGCAACAACTGTAAGATAACTTCAAGGTATTTTTATTGAAGATTTTGTGTAAGGGGTTGGTTGCGGGAAAGTGTTTTTCAATAAGATCTAGAAATTTCTTGCCAAGTTTTGTTTTTAACATTTGATTGTATGGGGCCGTATACCAAATTATAGTTCTTTTTCTTCTGTTTTTAATTTTATTATAGTTGTTGGTGTTTTGTTGCTTATATTTGATATCGATATTTTTGTATCCACTATTTTTTAGGGCTGTTTCGTAAATATTGGATGACCTGTTAAATGCATTTACATCGCTTGAGTTATTACTGAGTCTACTTACGATCGAGTTAGGAATATGTTTTATAATTGATGGTGGGTGGTTGGACTTAGGGTTTACGTAAATTGGAGTAGCGTTATCTTTTAAGCATGGTTCATATGTGTTTTTATCTAAGTTTAACGTGACGTCCAGGAAGTTTGTTATTTTTATGTTAGCTGATATGTCCGCTTTTAGGCCTAATTTTTTCATTTCTTTGTGTATGATTTTCTTAAAATTTTCTCCCTTAACTTTGTTGGAGTTTTTTATTATAGCTAGTCCGTCATCTCTATATAGGCCGATATCCGTACTATCGAATATGCTTGTGAGGGTATATAGAATGAATAATCCCACAAGGTCTGATGCCTCTGCAGAGTCTCTGGCACCCATCGCCAAGTCGAATGAATTTTTAACTTTAGTTTTTATCCATTGGTTATTGTTATTTATTAGAACTGATTTTCTACATTTCTAAAAAAAATCCTTTGTTTGATAAAATGCATGCCCATTGGCTGATAGGAAGGGGCGCGGTGGAGACTAGAAAGCCGATTGGCCAACTAGAAATCCTCAACATATATAAAAACAAGAAGCAACGACAGAATTCGCGCATAAGCCTGACGAATCCTATAGTTGGATGAAACGCAGAATATTCAGTGTAGCTTAATCGCCATATATATTTTATAAATTACTAACTAGCTCTACCTACGTATTGAGCACTTTTGAAGTAAATACTTAAAGTTTACGCATAAATCTATACTTTCGTATATTAAATTTATGTGAATAAATGAAGTAGTTATATATATATATATATATATATATATATATATATATATATATATATAAATGAACAAAAATATATATATCATCTTTATCGTAGGCAATCTATCAAGATAGTAAATGCTTTACCCGATTAAGGTAAAGCTCTACTGAAGATTACTGCAACCTTAATCAGAATTCATTCTCGAAGCCTTTTCGGCTCATTTACCATTATATAAACTTCTCTTGAGGATCATTTTACCGTGGAACAGTGCATTGGAACTCATCCCCGAGGTGCTTCCTGATCGATTACCGACATTTGAAATTCCTTTCAGGTTACTTGACCATGTTTCCTATTTCGGAGTTCAATTTCACACCGATTGATACTGGACTACTCTCATCTTGTCATCTTACTCAAATTACCATTTCAAGGACCTTGGTTGGATTAAGTTTTGGATACGTTCCATACTGCCTATGCGTAAATTTTCCTTTATTTTTATTATGATTTGTTTTTAATATTTCTCTATTTTAATCTTTTTCCAAATCTTTTTTCATACCTCGACTTTTCGACTCACATTTTCATTTCTCTTAATACTCCTATTTATTTGTCACAATTCGTAATTTTCGTTTCTGATCTGAAGGTTTTGAAAGCCGGTTTTTATCTGGATATATATATATATATATATATATATATATATATATATATATATATATATATATATACTAGCGTGGAGACCCGACGTTCCCTGGGACTGAATAAATATCAACAAATGTTCCCAAATGGTTCAATACTTTGACTACCATCAATATCGTAAAAATCGCCCAGTTTTTCTACTATTATAGTTGACCCACCGAGGTGCACTGGGAGGACGCTTCACATGTTTCACCGAACTGAATTAGTTCGCAATATATTGTTGTTCACAGTACGCTGTGGAAACCCCGTGTGGATTTCATAAACTTATTTTTACATGATGGCTTGAATTAAAGTTTAAAATGAAAAACTCAAGTATCATTGCTCAGTTGTGCTCTAAAATGAAACATTAACTTTAAACGCGTCTTATCAAATGACTTACTATTGATTGCATACACCCTTCTGCTTGTTCGGTGATAAAACTTCTCAAATGCACTTTTAGTGTTAGGCTGTATAAAAATGTTTACTTTAGTCAAAATCGGATTGTTCTTATTTTAATCGGATGTTTTTTTCGATTATTGATTTTGTAAACTTGTTGGAAGTATTTAGATCCAAGATCTTACTAAGAACATTGCCAAACACTTAAAACACACGTTTGCGAGAAATGCCAAAGAAATCGGGCCGACCGTTTCGGAGTTAATACGGAACGAACTCCAATACGCACCCAGAGAAAATGCCTTATATGTATATTTTTTATTATTCAAAGCTTCTTTAGACTATAGGGTTGTTAGATATGCATGGCTAGATTTCCTTCCTTTTATCTGTTTGCCTTTCTGGTACCTAAGTTACTTAAGCTTTTACGCATTTTTATTCTCATAGCATTTATATGCTAGTTAACATGTCGCAGAATGGATCTTGTAATCTGAAACTTACTTATTAATAGTTTATCTTTTTATATTTTTATATTTTATTTCTCTATATTTTTTCATATATTAGTAAAAAATAGTAACCGTATTATTTTCCGTGTTTTTATTGGGGAAGTGGTATTATCCACTGGAGAGCCATGCGTTTAACAGCTGTCCTGTTTCTAAATCTCCGAAACAGCTACATGGTAAGCAGCTGAGGATCCCCGTTTTCTATTTACAAAATTTTAGTTAAGGTTTTCTCTTTTCATCCTTATGTAGTTAAATTCTGTTTTAAAACTGAAGACTCTTGCGAAATCGGCTTATGCAAATGCTAAGTCTATTCCTATTTAACAATTTTAGTTAAGGCCTTTTTAAAAAACACTCATCCATATATAAATGAATTCTCTTTGGTAATTATAAACGTTTTAGAAATCGGATTATGTAAGTGCTTAGTCTGCGATAGGTTAAAAATTATTTTGCATTTTTTTAATTAAAAACTTCTTCAGATTATATATATATATATATATATATATATATATATATATATATATATATTAGGTGCATGTTTGTGGGTATGGGAACATTGCCAAACACTTAAAACACACTTGCGAGAAGTGCCAAAAAAAAATAGGGCCAACCGTTTTGGAGTTCGTACGGAATGGACTTCCATACGCACCTAGACAAAGTGCCTTATATATATTAGGTGCATGTGTGTGGGGGTGTGACCCTTTTGATGTGGTAAGTTCATCTTAATCATACAACATGACTAGTTTGCTCACCGAGAACCCCGACCCTCTCATTTCCAGTCATGCCTCGCAAGGGGGCTAGTATACAGTGAAGCCGACACAAGATAACCTTACACATCTGGACTGTTAAGGTAACATGAATTTTCATGAGTATTATGTCACATTGACTAGAGGAAGTGAGTAAGCCAACGATTAGAGTCGTCTATGTGAGCAGTGAACTCGTTGGCGTGCTGGCATCTGGCTAAGACTTATGAATCCTTATCTATACGGAGAAAGTCGGAGGGAAATGTAAAAAAGGTACAATCACATACAACCAGAGAACGATAGATAGATAGATAGATAGATAGATATAGAGAGAGGGGGGAAGAGATGAAGGGAAGAAGAAAACACAAAAACAAATCATACCCGTGTATACGTAATGAGCTCTTACTATCAAAATGAATATTTTGCAGTCTTAAAAATAAATGTTCATTTATTTACGCATATTCCAACCTTTATACAGGGTTGAACGATAAATTTGTCGCTCTAAAGAAAAAAAAAACACGACAGCTTTATTTTAAAACTTTTATTGCAAAAAATAAGTTCATGAAACTTGATCATTTTGTAGAGCTGATATCTATTCAATGTCGCTCTCTTCAGCCTCAACCACCGCCTCGATCCGGGTCTGGAACTGGGAGCATGCCTTTCCTACAAACGCTAGCGGAAGCTCGGCGAACACTCGGCGAATATTCTGTGGATTACGGTGATTAGGCTGGATTTCGTGCTTTGGGAGGTCATGCTGGTGATGTTATGGACGTACGACCAAACTAAATATTCCAGCGGGTTTAGGTCGGAGGAAGAGTGTGGCCAGTGAGAGAAGGGCAAAAAGTTGTGGTACTCCTTCTGAAGCAAAGCCTGCGTTACTTTGGACTTGTTGGCCGGCGCCGAGTCCTGCTGCCACATCCAGGGTTTTCCAGCGGCTACCTAATTGCACCAAGGAATCACCACACACTTCAGCACATCCAGATCCATTTTGGTGTTGATTTTCAAGTCGAATTCTAACATGTAAGGTAGCATAGTGTTACCCTCACTTGAAACCACACTAAATACCATAATCGTGGTCGGATACATTGTTTTTATCACACCGGGCACGTCCTTGTTATCTGTGGCAATCCAGTGATGCATTTTGAGGGTGCTGGCTATGGTTCAGTAGTCATAACTCGATCTCGCTCTTTGAACATTGTGTCACTTTCAGGCATGATAGAAGGCTCCTTCTGATGGTTTGTACACAACTAGTCAACTAATGGATTGTCTGTAAAAAAACAACAACAGCAAAAAAACAGAGAATGCATTTTCGAGCACAAAAGTAACTCATTTTACTGGGACCGCCTCGCCCATCTTCCTAGCTCTTTAACTGGTTGAGATTACCTGCTAGATTCTCACTTCATGCATGTGCATGTATGAATATTAATTCTTCGTTTAATGAAATGATCATTATTAATTTTGGAACACTGGTAGGCATAAAGAGTCCAAATATTGGCTGTATTTAGTATAATTTAGCTTTATGAGAAATTCAGATATTTTTGTTCTTTTGGGAAGTTATATATATATATATATATATATATATATATATATATATATATATATATATATATACTACCCGTGACTCGTTGAGTCAGAATGTTATAATAGCTATGGAATTAATGTATGCGCGTGACGCGTGACGCGTGACGTAAAGAAAATAGGGTTTTGTGACATAACAGAAACATTTCTATGAAAGTATATTAAAATGAAAAAAAAAGAATATAAATAGATTTCTATAAGTCGTTCTGTTTATAATAGTTTATTTTTGAAAAAAAAAACTTACAACCATTGAATTATGAGTGGTTTTCCATACTTATAGGTAAATGCGCACTGAATAGATACCATAATATTTAAAGTTAAATTCAAATTTTGATATTTATTATTATTTATTTTGAGATTGATTATTATTTATTTTGATTAAAAACTATCAATTGGGAGGCTGAAAACGTACACAGTAAAACAATACGTTTTTTTGTCGCGTCGTTTGTCAGAGTAAACGTCGTACACAGTAAAACAATACGTTTTATTGTCACGTCGTTTTGTTATTTGTAAGAAAATTACGTTAAAATAACTTAGACGTAATACGGAAATGAGCGATGTAAAAAAAAGCAGAACGTATTAACAATTCTTTATTTGGATAATTTAAACACGAAAAGGCAATTGGGATACTAAAACGTACACAGTAAAATAATGCGTTTTATTGTCGCGTTGACTATTTATTTGTAAATATTTTTATTTTTTTAATTTGCGTTACAAATAAATAATCAACGCGGCAATAATACGTAATGCTTTACTGAGTTCGTTTTCAGCGTCGCAATTTTTTTCGCATTTAAAATCCAAATAAAAAATTGTGAATGCTCTCTGCTTTTTTTACATCATTAATGTCCGTATTACGTTATGGGTTTATGTTTATGTACGCATACGTAACAGGAAGTCGTAAACCGGATGTTGGGTTACAACACCCGTTACAAGGTCATTTGAGTTTTAGAATTATATATATAAATATAATATTTATATATATATATATATATATATATATATATTACATTAAGATTTTCAGCATTTATCATTCAAAACAAGGGATACAAATGAAAAATCCTTAGTACATTGAATTTCAAAGAATAACTCTTATCCTCAGAGGAAAACTACGGTTACCAAAATTTCATGTATATAGACTAGATATAATCTTTGTAGTTAGCATATCGTTTGAAAGCATCAGAGCATGGGATATATAATGTTATTAAAAATGATATAGAAAAAAAGGATATTCAACCTAAAGTTAACGCATAAAGATGGACCTGTAAAACTGTAAAAAGATCAAATCAGTGGAGATGCGTGAACTTGAATGATAAGCATAGATTCGATATTTTTACAAATGGTTTAACCACTTATCAAGGCCCGAACCCCACTCGAGGATAAGCGTTAATTAATGTAAAACGGTTATTAATGGTGTAGATTAGATAGAATTTGAATTATGTAATGGGACGGATCCACAAAGAACTTGTCTACATTAGACTTGAAGGTTACCATATTGTAATCGGCCAAGACGCAGGCCAATTGAACAGTGTTACACATACAGACAGTTCTAGGAAAGAAACTTTATTCATGGAATTTGCGTTTAAATTTAGTCCAGATAGAGAGTGAATAAAACTGTCGAGTGTTTTTTGTGAAAGTTTTGCAATAGGGGGCCGTTATATTGGAGATCAAACGAGCACTTGGATCAGAGACAGGTTCGCTTTGCAGTTGTAATTTTGAATGCAGCCTACACTAAGGATGTAAGTAACTGCTCAGAGCCATGTAAAGCTTCTTCCATGTCATTCTCTGTCTGTTCTGTTCCCTCTCTCTCTCTCTCTCTCTCTCTCTCTCTCTCTCTATATATATATATATATATATATATATATATATATATATACGAGGAGGCCGCCCGGCATTGCCCGGTCGTAAAATACGCTTAAATATGATATTTTGCTTAATGCAGATTTCGTATTTATTATTATATCATATTGGACCAAATATATAGTAATGTTTTAAAAAGTTAGAAAAATGACGCGTGCGTCTTCACCGAGAATCGAAACCAAAGCGTTTAGCTTTCAATTTGTTTTTTCCTTTGACATAAATGCTATGAAGAGATACTTGCTGCAAGGCTAAAGAATAAAACAAAAACCAATAGCTATTACGTTACGCATGCATATACGTAATGCCGTCGTTCAACCTTCACCTGGCCAATTCCATTTTTTTTTTCAGTTTCAAATGTTCACACCTTTGCACCGATCTCCCCGGCTAAAACCAAAATATAAAGTTTCGCAAGGGTTCGAATACGCTATATATGAAGTTTCATGTATGTGGACCAAACACTGACAGGGGAGTTTGGTAGGCAAAATTTTAAAACAAATATATATACGCATACATAAATTTATATATATATATATATATATATATATATATATATATATATATATATATATAATATACAGAGAGCGAGAGAGAGAGAGAGAGGGAGAGAGAGAGAAAGAAAGAAAGAGAGAAGGAGGATTGTGTTTACTATAACCTTTTTACGCAAATATTACGCAAGTATAAATCATGTAGAATATCTGCATGACTATAATTACACGTAATAGTTAACTAAAGATGATGATCCTATCAGAAAACTGAAAAGAACTAATAGGGAATTAATTAAAATGAATGCTTAAAAGAATACGCAAATTAACTAGATCTTTTTGTAGATCAATGCAATTCCACGAATTATATATAACAAAGTTGTATTTTCTTTTTCAATAAATAGAAAAAAGGGGGATTTTAATATGAACATAAATGCACAACCCACCTTAAAAGATTTATAGGAATATAGATGAATATATATATATAATTTGAATAATTACTTTTATATCTACAGACACTAGTGTTTTATTATATTTACTCGCAAAAATACCCGTCGTTGACTTGGTTCAAAAAAACCTACAGAAAATGGATTTATGAAAGTATGATAGGTTATGAAAAGGAAGGGTTGGAAAGAGATAGCTTAGAATTTGGGCGTATCGAAACCAAAGCAAAATATGATGAAAGCAAAAATAAAATAGATAAACCCCATAATTTATTATACCATACCTTTTCACACTGAAACATTTATCACAATATTCTGTGGATCTATATTAAAAACCTTGTTAAACTTTGTGACATATTTCCATTCTATGGAGGTCAGGCGCGAACGAACACCCCATTATTTTATTATACCATATTTCTTCAAGCTGAAACATAATTATCAAAGTATACTTACGCAGATAGATATGAAAAGTCTTTATTAAAAACACTTGTGAACGTTTTTTTTTAATTTTTAAATTTTTTATTTCCATATTTTGTGGACCAGGCGCGAACGCAGACCCCACAATTTTAATGAACCACCGTTCTGCCAGATCAAACATACCCATTCCTGTGTCTCGATACATCTTCTATCATTATATGCAATCATTTTTTTTAATAGTCAACCATATAGGAGCCTATTCATGACCACACACACACACACACACACACACACACACACACATACATACACATTCATAGATATATGTACATCTCTCTCTCTCTCTCTCTCTCTCTATATATATATATATATATATATATATATATATATATATATATATAATGTATAATAGTAATTGATATGTTTATACCGTAGTACATTTAACGTACGTACGCACGTTTGTAATGGTTTGCAGATTATAAATTACTCAATCGGGAGATCCTATTTATTAAAAAGTAGAAAAAAAGTGGGAAACATACTACGAATATTAAATTAGTAAATAAATGCGCTAACTATCCTAATTTTCATAAATAGACCACCGAAGACGCAACGTAAAAAAATAAATAAATAAAATAGTAAAAAATGATTTTGCTTTTGGGCTGTACGTGAAACTAAAATATGCAGTCATTGTGTTCTGGTTAGGATCCAAGTGTAGTATCAGTTCTGTCTAAGGATGGTATAATTATATCATGAGGGTTCCATTCGCGCCGGGCGTCTATACAATAGAAATATATCATATACGCCTATAAGGATATTGGAGATAAACCGTAATAACGAGATGTATTCTGACACTACATTAACCAGATTACTTAGATAAATACATTTACAATTTTATGAAAAGGGCTACAATAATATTGCGGGGGCTCTATTAATGCCGAACGCCCACAGAATGCTCAAAAGTAATATATTTCATATGAAAGATGCTGGATTGGAATTTTCACAGGTCCCGCTAGTCTATATACTAATAGGATAACGTGTGTGTGATATTTATTTTATGTGTCACGCTTACATCCAAGTGACTGTCGTTAAATTGTTATAGATTTCTCTTTCTTGTAATGACTAATTTTACCAAAAATTCTTCATAAGTTTTAGTTTCGGTTTCGATTATAGCTGATGGCACTCCAGTAATCTATTTTTTTATAAAAAATTTTATCAAGAATTCTTTATAAGTTTTGGTTTCGGTTTGGATTATGGCTGATGGCACTCCAGTAATCTATTTTTCTTTTTTTAATAAATAATTTTATCAAGAATTCTTCATAAGTTTTGGTTTCGGTTTCGATTATAGCTGATGGCACTCCAGTAATCTATTGTTTTATAAATAATTTCATCAAGTACTTCAAAAAGGCTACAATAATATCAGAGCGTCTGCATTAACACTGAACATTTACAGAATGCCAACATCAATATATTGCATATGAATGAGTCCCTGTGGAATTTCCACAGGGCCCGCTAGTAAGTAGTAATGCTGCATATCTAAAACACATGAAAAGGTTTAAGGCTACAAAGAAGTTATACTGGAATTATTCGTAAGGATCCGTAACGTAACGGATAAATAACTAATAATATTTAGTTTTAAGCAACTCACTTCTGGAGGTCAAATACTCAATACAATTGCAAATTCCGTAACGTCGTGAGAATAGCACTCAAGATGAGAACAGTAGTCGGAAAATCC